>NW_010426666.1:0-24426 GCF_000710305.1 Buceros rhinoceros silvestris | reverse complement strand
CCTGCTGAGATGATGTTTCTGGCTGGGTTTCTTTTTCCTCTGTTAACAGAGGTGATTTTTCCTGAGTGTTTCACTAGCAAGAACTTTTTCGTGGCTAATTTATTCACCGTACAGTAACACAGGCCAGCTCCCGTCCTTCTTCCTGTCCGTCTGCCGCTGTGGTGGGTAGATAACACAGTTCTAAGATCTTGTTTAGATCCTGCTGCTCTGTGCTTCTCATCCTTTTCTACCTGCAGTAGTCCCTGTGGACTGCCTTGAGTTCAGCTTAGGAGACGTTTCTGTGAATGATGGATGTTGGCCATGTTAGCGCCGTGCTTCCTGCCTGGAGCAGTGCTGGAGAAGACAGAGTAAATAATCAATCGGAAAGTCCTGCTTTAGCCACACACTGTGGTCAGAAGGTTTTCAAATGTCTGCATTTGGGTTGCAGCAAAGAGGTTTTTCTGACTAGGAATTTCACACAGTGGGCTAAGCCTCCAAAGGGCTCACGAGCCACTCTGAGCTCCGACACTCCTGTAGAAGAGGGTTTGAGCTTTCAGGAAAGAATCTCCAGCAGCAGATTGTAGCAGAGGCTTCAGTGGCAGTTTTGAAGATCTGCCAGACACAAGATAAAAGATCACAGATACTGTCCCCTGCTTTGTTTTCTCTATATGACCTGTCATACACATGGATGATGCCCTGCTTTCTACAACCTTAATCCCAAGGGTGTTTTTCAGGAATCTAAACACAGTGTCATTTCAACTTCTTCTACCCAGACCTCATCCCAAAGAGGTCTGTTGACATCTTAGGTATCTTCTTGGGCAGATCTCACCTCCCCTACCCTGCAGCCTCACTAACCTAAACTTCTGTCTCAAGGAGGCTCATCTTCAGGACTCCCAGACTAAGTCTGCACTGGGAGGTAAGACTGTTCTTCCACACACCTTGGTCTTGCTCCAGCTGGAGTCGAATGAGGTTTAGTTGTAACTAGCCAAGGTCCTCATTTCTTATTGCTCAGCTGATGGCTGTTCACATGGAGCACCATGAACCTATTTTATTTTTCTCTGAGTGTCTAAGATAGCAAATTAAGCTGAATGCTGTCATTATGACTTTGGTGTGAAAAATAGATCAAAGCATTTCATTGTCATTTACTTGCTCCTGCAGGCCTGGCTAGTAACTAACTGCAAGTCTCCTCTCAGAGGGTTGCCCAGCATGCTGAGCTGATCTGGTGAGCAGGATTCCTTCTGCAGCTAGCAGCAGGCTGGAAAGCAGCTGAGATATCCAGGATCTGACAAATTGTCCAGTGAAATCTGGGCTAGATTTCAAAACTCTTGATAAGACGCGATGAGAAACCAATTTGCTATTCAAAAACAGTCCGATAGCCCTTGTCCTTGGTGATATTTCAAGCTAATTGCAAAGCAAGCTAGTGATTACAAAGCCTTGACAGATGGAACAGAAACATACGCGTTTATGTAAACGTGTGCATACAAATGCATGTGTAGATGAACTTTTTGCATGGCTGGATAAGATTGGAACATCCCCATCAGTGTGGATAGCTGACGTGTTGCTGGACGGTTACAGATTTCCTCAACAGCTACTGGGAAATGTCCACATGAAGTCAAACTTCATATATAAACAGCCAGGTTTTTAGTTTATTTTTCTTCCTTCCCCCAATAAACTTTGGAACAGATACCGACAACTTCAGTCTGTCTGGACTGCGTTCTGTTGTCATACAGAAAATACTACAGTGAGAAGAAACCTAAATTCATGTTTCTCTAGATCAGATGTTATTATCAGACTCAGATCTTGATGCAGGCCAGTACCAATCTCCCTGCACATAGCTCTTTATTTATTGACTGACTGATACTGTCCATAGATAGAGCTGGATCTAGGCAGACAGAAAATCACAGCTTAATTCTGCTTTGTTCATTAACACATTCTCTTCAGAGAGGGCTGTTTTGATTTACAGATGACTGAATCTAGCTCCTGACACCCAGCGTATGCTATTGATCTGCAAGTCAGGCCACAGTCACAAATCTGATCTGTTCGTAGCTTTGTAATACCACTGTATCATATTCCCAAGCCTGCAGCTGCTTCCAAACATTACAGCATGTGTTTGTTCTCATAGCTGACCCCTTTTATTTTGCCTGACTCTTGACTCACTCTTGCATCCAGCTCATCTCTGATAAATTATGGAACCTCTCCCAGCTTCTTTCTTGCTCTGCCCTCTGAAATCCATCTTCTGTCTCCATCGTGATCAAGCAAAAAAGTCCCCTTGACTGTTGCAATTCATTTTAAGGATTATTTGTTATTGCTGATGCCTCCTGTGAACAGGACACCTGTACTTGCCACAGGGGCTTGAAGGAGATTAGGAAGAAAATGTGCATTAATATTTTCTGCTACTGCTGAAGGGCAGCTGGCTCAATGGTTTGTCTGCACAGAGGGACACCAGTATTTTTGTCCTCCTTTTGCTTCAAATGGAGAGGCCTGTCCAGGGTTCCTGTCACAAACTGCAATTGTAGAACACAAAAGAATATTGTCTGGAAGGAAAAATCTATTTTCCCTGAACAGATCTAACACTATCAAAGACCATGCTCTGACTTACAGCCCAAAAGAGCAATACACAGAAGTTTGTTCCAGAGCAAAACATCTAACTATTTTGTGCCACAGAGGACTCGATGTGATCCCAGAGTGACTGATTAGATCCGTGCTATTGAAGTCCAAACACAAAGGCAGTCTCACAGAGGATGGCTGGATTTAGCTAATATTTGAGTCTTGAAATTGTGCAATAATAGCTTGGGAGGTATGATGGTGAACCACAGAGATCTGTAGCTATTTGCACCGTCATTTTACAAATAGAATTATTAATGTCCTAGCTGGTTTCAGCCCTGATGAACTTTATTGTTTAGCTGCTGTTTATTATGTCTCTCGATTCCCTCATACAGTGAAATCAGGCTTGCTGTGGTGTGTGGCTTGTCATGCTACTGCTACATCAGCAAGCAGGAGCGGATCTGAAGGGTGAAGAAAATGCTACTGAGGATGCAACATCCATGCAATTTACATTTCAGAGAGCTGGCTTTGGACTAGCTTCAGTCTGGTTCCATCAAGTCAGCACCCATCAACAGCTACAGTGGATTAGGTATGATCATAGACTACATCTTCCCAGGCTGTTCCACTGAAAGCAAATCCAGGTGCATGTACTCTGAGACTGCTCTGGTTATGAATCAAAGAGCAGTAAGCAAAGATCTGGAGATTTACCTCAAAACCACATTGCTGATCTGTCTGGGAAAAAAAGAGTGACAAATCTGAGATATGAGCAGGCTGCTGACTGAAAAAAGATAAACTGGTGGAAAAGAATACTGCTGAATGCAAAGAGAGAGATTTCAGGATAACATGTCACCTTATCTACTGCTGTTAATGACTCCTTAGGTTGGTACAAGCCCTGGAGCATATTGCACAGCCCTTCTATCTTGTGCCTCCTCCATTACTGCCTGGCAGAGGGTCGGGCTGCTTGTCCCCACTCGGCGAGGACAGCTGTGTGGCAAGTGGGGCAGCTAGCCCGCTCTGGACACCACTGGAAGCAGAACCATCCCGGCCCCCATGGGGGGCAAGCCTTGCAGCGGGGCCGAAGGCTGCTTCCTTCAGTCAGACACTGTCATATGGAGGGTTTATGCCTCTGTTCTGAAGATGAACCTTTTTAAATGTAGCATCCATCCACTCTTAACTCTCATGGTAAAGATACAGGGATTAAGCGTAAGACCAGCTTCTAAGAACAGATGTTCTTTTAAAAAGGCAGTCAGTGAAAAACAGACAATAGTTTTGAACAACAAATGCTATCTGTGTGTACACAGACTGAGAAATTGCAATAAATATATGCATCTATGAAATGTGTTAAAGTGTTATTACTTGTATTTATATTTGTATGACTACAGGACTAGAGCAGTAATGTTGATCAGGCATATTTAAATGAAACCAGAGTTCAAGACCATCAGTGATCTGCTGCTACCCAGAACCAGAGACCCTCTGGCACTCTATGACATGCAGTTAATCCTGGCCCTGCTTCCCATCAGATCCTGGGGTACAAAGGAGAGAGTAGAATAGATATCTCAGGGGGAGACAAATAATTGCATCTGAATGTGGAGAGCCAGCTTTGTGGTACTTTGCAAAAGTACCTTAAGTAACCCTCGGCAAAAGAGATTTTTAAGCAGAGCAGAATCCAAATGAAGCTTCCTGGGTGGGGCAGTCATATTAAAACCTTAAAATTCAGCCTAATTTCATCAGGGCTGTGCCAAGCATCTCAGCAAACTTGTGGTTCTGCAGCAAAACTCTGCTCCTCACAACTCTGTCAAACTTTCCAGTGATACCAAACAAAGCTCCGTAGTTCTGGAGCCAGTCAGAAAGCTCATGGGAAGCCTGTATCAACAGCGGCATGGATATAAGGCCTGCTGGTTAAAGCCAGAGTGAAGTCCAGCATATAGACTGGCTTTTAAAAATTCCACTTGCCAATGATGGGAAATGCTTTTTATCAGGCGGCAAAAACATAACGGACTAGACCTGTAATGGAGTAACGCCCTTTGATGTCAGCTGGAGTTTGGAGATCATTAGGTATTCTCTTTCTTTACCCGAGAAGATTGCCCTGAGGTTGGGTCACTGGGTTATGTTGAATAGGCTGGTAAATTTTAGGGATATTTAAGCAAAACTGTTTTCTCTTCCTCTCTCAAATATGCGTCTTAGAAATCTGCTTATATAGATACACAGCTTCTCCCTGAAGTGATCTTACTTCTCACAAAACTACGAGGCTATCATCTAGGATATGAACAGTAGTTTCAAAAAGCCTGTTCTGGGAGCTGGTACGAAGCACAGAGCCCAAAGGAAGAAAGAAGGATCTGGTGAGAAAAATAATGTCCTCATCAGAGCAGGTCCCAGTTCTGGCCTCTGCTATCGAATTTCTCTGTGCAAACCTTTTATTCACTCACAGTTCTTCATCTGCAGGATGGAGCCTTTCCCACAGACTCTGTTTACTTACATTTTTATCTCTTGACATCAGTGAAAGTTTTACCTACCATGTCTAGAACTGCAATTACTCCTGTTCAGATATAAATAGCAGTATTTTATTTCAGCTCGGTATTGCACTTCGTCACTTGTAGAGAGAAACAGTCACTGACTGCTTGTCTGTTGCTTTCCTGTGGGTCCACTAGATTTTCCCTTGAAAAACCAAAGGAGTTTCTAAATGTACCAATGAGTTTTTAGAATGGAAGATATTATTTTCCAAAACAAAGAGAACCTGCAAAGAAGAAAACTCACCTTTAGAGAAGAGTCAAATTGGTCAGAGACGGTGTCTCTATTTCAGTGTTTAGGCTGTTGCCTACCTAGAAAAAAAATCTAATAAAGGAGCAGACTCTCGATTCTTACTCAAAGCACAGGTAAACAGCCCAGAAAACAGGATTCGATGTCTGGCAGTTGTTTGGCAGACTCTCAGCTCACTTGTAAAAGGAAATTCTGTTCTGTTCAAGTGGGAAGGGACCTTTCTAAACACAAAGTGAATGTAAATAGGTACCCGGGAACTTGTCTATGCATTTTTTTCCCCTGGTTGTATTGGTGTAACTAAATGGTTCTTGTTAGAGCAGGGTGGACATTCTGGTGTTAGATGAAGACTGGATTTTGTCAGGATAGCCTAAAGAAGTCATGCAGCAATAAAAGTAAAAAGGACATGCCTTGATTTTAGACACAAACGTGTCCTCCTGGGAACTACTGCTGATTTAATTACAGAGGTTCAAAGTCTCTGCCTTTCCCTTTCTACTATAACTATCCCATGTTGATAAGCCAAGTTTGAAGAGAGACTGAACTGATTGCTCTGCTGCATGATATCCACCTTCACTTGAAGGGATGCCAGCTCAGCGGACAAGTACTGCAACCGTAATGTCAGTAAACATTAACTATTTCACTTCTCAACAAAGCAGGAAAGGACACAGGCCCGCAGAAGCACTTCCCAAAACACAAAGCTTGGCTGCTGGTATGCATCAGACAAATATATTTAAGTCCACCCACAGCGAAACTGCAAGGAAGTAGCGGGAGGGCACCAAATGAAGTCATTTTTCTGGAAGAGGTTAGAGGTGGGCTCGGCTTTCAAATGCTAGAGAAATACTGCTCTTGGTGGACGTGGTTCTTTCTCGTTCCCAGAGAGACACTCTTCTTAGGCTCTGGAAACCGGGCTCTTCCAGTGCCACCCACCACCTCCACCCCCGCCATCCCCAAGGCACAGCACAGCTGATGGATGGGCAAGGGTTGTTGGGGAGTTTTGGATGAGGTGCAACGACTTTCTTCAGGGACTTCTAGAGCTTAAGGTGCTGAGAACAGTTTATCTCAAAGTACAACAGCGGGGAGTGATAAAGGAAAGAGGGACAGGTAATCTGAATTCATTGCACTGCACAGAAATTATGCCTTGACGAACCTAGTTAAGAGCATCTTGAGGAAAAAAGAGGTTTTAAAGTGACAGAAGTAGGTAGTATTGACTGCTCTGGGTGAATTATATTCTGTGGTTTTGGAGGGATTCTGTGAGAAGCCTTCTCCAAGGGTTTCAGAGAATAATTACATCTTGCGATGTAAAAGAAGCAAAGCTGGAAATCACCTCTACAGAAGGGCATACTACAAACCCATAGCAGCAGCTAGGTCTGAATACAGCTGTCACCTTCTCCTTTCCAGAGCCACCACAATACCCAACAAGTTCTCCAGTGCAGAAAGTGTACCTGGTACATGTAAATCCTCACAAATCAGAGCCAGTTCAGCCATCGTGGTATAAAAATTTCCCATGCAACTGCCAGAGAATTGCACAGGGTCAGTCCTGAGCCCTAGTAACCACCCAAAGTGTGGAAGTTTCCTCAGCAAAAACTTTGCTTACAGGGGTAAATCTTATAGCCCTTAACAAACCTCTTTGAAGAAAGAGGACGGCTCTCTGCAGCCGTTTGACTGACATCACATAAACACAGATCTACCAACTATACATCCCTTCCAACAGTGCTGCTTTTTGAGACTCGTGTTTCTAGCTAGGAAAGCAAATCTTTACGAGACAAAAGGAGAAAATGTGGCGGAAGGCCAAATTAAAGGTAGATGAAGTTCTCTGAGAAAGATTTAAATGTACAATGGCAAGAGAATTGGAGAGAAAATTAAGCAGTCTCTCGGTCTCTCATGCCTAATTGCTCCCAAGAAAGCAGGGCTGGTGACTGTTCTTCAAGTGCCTTAAAAATTAAGTGTCCAGTTACCATGAGGGATGCCAGACCAGTAAAAAAACCAACATACTTCCTCACCACATCTTGCCAAGATCTGTAAAAAGCTAGAAACTCTGGATGGAAAAGACCTATTAAATCAGGCCACTGTGTGTTGGTCCAAGACTGTTCCTAGTCCTTGCAGTATTTTCTTTGCCCCACCCCCTAGAAGAGCCCGGCCACAACTACCCATCTGCAACACAAGGCTGCAATGGCTCAGGGCTGGAGGTAGCGACCAGGGCACAGAAAGCCTGGAAAGAGGAGCTTTATTTTGCTCCACATACAAATTGAACTAAACAGATGCAATGGTTTGGGGTTAGTTGTTTCTAACGTTTCTTTTAGAACAGACAGGCCAAGGTTTTATTGTGTTTTTAAGAAAAACTGGAAGAAGCAGAATTTCTGTCAGACAATACAACCGGCTTTTCATGCAAGCTGCACTGGCAACCCTAGCGATAGCGCAGCGAAGCTCTCCCTGTGGTCAGATCCTGAAAGACATTTTCTCTGAGAGCGTTCAGAATCAAATGTGCATTTAACTCTTCTTTCCATTTCACACTCCATTCCTAGTGATTCATGCCTGTGTTCTAGATGGGTGAAAGCTGAAACAGATGTTATCCACTCACAATGCCGCTCTGATAACCCTGAGCTAAAGGCTGAAATCCTTAGCAGATTAGTGGCTGAAATAAAAAATGGATAAATAAAATGGGAAGTACGGGTGAACAAACTCCTGTAGGTTTTATTTCTGTGGATAACAATGCACAGAGGCCATGTAATCTCTGTGCTAATCTGCCAGAGGGAAGATTAAATGGCAAAATTCCAGCGCTAAAACCTGCAATTCTCCTCTGCTGGACTGCCTCAGTGTCATCACATATCTTTTTAGCAGAATGTCACTGTGTAGACTCTCTTATGTTGTTAAAAATGGTTTTTTCCAGCCTATTTTCTTTTTATTGAAACAACAATAACAGGTTTTCTTACACATTCCTATGAGTTTTTGCTATTTCTGCCACTAAATACTTGTACTTACAGCCACTGTATGAGTCAATCAGTGCTGAAGAGGTTAGGAAAAGTGTTTGAATTTTCACTTAAATGGCATTTTGAATGGCTCTTCTCAAAAAAGAAGACACACTTTTTAAAGAAATTGATTCTTTCCTTCAGACCTTGAAAGTCCTTTGGAGCAATGAACCGGGCGTAGCTCTGCCAGTCAGCGAACAACTGAAGAGTCTCCCTGCTTTGTTCTTTACCTCAGAGAGTAAACGACATATCAAAAAGCTGTGGTGTGTTGAACTGTGGGCAAGTAAACCGACTCAGCTGAGGGCACGCTATGGGGATTGAGGGAAAAGGACGAGATCTGCAGCATCCGTACCCTGCAGAGCAGAGACCTGGCTAGCTGTGTACCAGCTCTATAGCTCCACGCCTCAACTAAACCTGTTGGTCGGGGTGGGGTGGTTTTCTTTGTAAGACCCTCCAGTCACTCTCTTAAAGCACGGCAATGGCAACACGCGTGCAATAACCTAGCCCACTATCCTGCCTCAGACAGTAGCAGATGTTTCTGGGGAAGGAAATTACAACCTGCAGTAGGCTGGTGCAGGATAATCTCAACCCCACATCAGATCAAAGCCTGGTCTCCAGTAGTTGAGAGACTAGCTTAATATAGAGTGTTTAATATCCTTTTGAGAAGGTTTTCTACTCTGGCCACACTAACAGTGAATTCCTTTCCAGTGCCCACCATGGAGGCAGGAACCCTAAATGGCTCTGCTTTATGTATCAGATCAAGTCTCATAAGACACTTAAAACTGGAGGAGAAGACATTATTAAAACAATAACTCAAGCTACCTTTTCCATATGGAGAGAACACCCAGCTTGCCGTGTGTAAATTGTTGTTCTTGGTTGAATTCACGTTGCAAACTCCTTGCAGCCTCCTACGTCATTACCAATTCTGTGCTAGCTCTGTGTCTATTGATAATGCATAATAAATCAGAGCAAAGCAATCAGACAAACTCCCAGCTCTTCCTCCCATGCTTAAGAATAGGCCTGAAGACCTAGGCTTTGCAAAAAAGACTTTGGAAAAAAGCCTGATGGTTGCACTTAATGCACATAATGTTGGCACATCAGGTATAAAGTGAAGAGCAACAAGATGAACATATTCCTTTAAAGGTGTTATTAAAAAAGCGTTTCCAAACTCATGAACCTCTTCCAACCACCTCCCAAGAATCATTTTGTTTTGCTACAGACCGTAAGACTGTGAGCTGAGGAATAACACAGCATTGCAAAATGCAGGGTATTCACACTCTGATGAAAATATCTCCAGATCTTCAGCCCCCAGATAGCCTCAAGGTTCTCTGGCTCCAAATTGCTTTTAGCCTCCAGGCTCCACGAAGCTGCGGTCAAGACTATTCCTAAACCTGCACCTTTCCTGGCTCTTCAGTGACACCTTCTGGGGCAAAAATAGACCAAACCAATCTTAGGTTTTCTGCAGCTGTTTTTACCTACGTGTAGGAGTCAAGTGAGATATTTGGAAGCCAGTTCCCCAGAAATGGTGAGCAGACAAGAAATGCTACCCAAGCACACTGCAACTGCCTCTCTGCAGCACCCTGAAAAGTGCGATCTCTGTGGAGACTGGGCAGGAGATGAGTTGCAGATGGCTACGAACCCATAAGCTTTCAGTTCTCCCAACACGTATTTTGATTCCCTGAAGCTGCTAACTGGAACACTTGAACACTTAGATCCTGCCTGTAAGAGCAGTAAAGCTGAAGGTGGAAGTTTATGTTAAAATATTTTATTCTTAGCAAGAGTGATCTCATCATTGCTTGAGAGCAAGTGTTAGATGCAGCTGTGGGGTGACACCAGGGCACAATAGTAGCCCTAGTGTGCTACCAGGGCACACCAACACATACTCTGGGGTGCTCATATTTTAGAGACTCTGCACAGATATTAACGAGTAGCTCAAGTGCATGTCAGCAAAGCACCGAGATGTAGGGTAGAATTACAACCACGCTCAGCACAACGTATTGAGCAGTGTGCCGGAGGGCCTGCTGTGGGTTTATACCTTCTGCGTTAATATTTGCCACCGACTATCGCTGTTCAGCTGAAAGGCAGCGTGGTTTTAGTGACTTCAAGATAAGGGGTGGGTAAATCACGATCTCAGCTGTCCAGTGACTTCTGGGCAAAGGGTATCTCTGTTTTCTCCACACTTGTAGACTGTGAGGGACTGCCAGCTGCCCTGGCATGGGAAAAGACTTCCCCTCTCTTGCAATAAGGCGTTATTTACTAGCCTGAAGTAGCCACAAAGTCAGAGAACTCCTCAGCAAAGCACCACACTTTGGAAATGAACATAAAAACTGTTTCCTGGGCTTTGTTCAGGTGCTACTACATCTGCCAGCAAGAGGGCCTTTCCCTCTGACAGCAAGGGTGGCTGCAGAACAGCAGTCCTAGAAAGAGAGCAGGCACTGGCCAGAAGTACTGAGCTTCACCAGGCAGCCCTGGCTGGGCAGATCTCCCAGTCTGCCCACACCGAGCCAGGCCTGCGCTTTGGAAAACACTGGGGCAGTGGCTGCAGTACTGGAGCGTGCTGTGAAAGCCCAAAGGGCTCCCCCCACCTCCCCCCGCCTTGCTACTCCGCATCTTTGGAGTGGAGGAGGTGGCTGCAGCCACAAAAGGGTGAGCAGAGGGTTGGCGGAGCTCGGGCAGGTTGGCGTACACTGCAGAGGCTCTGTGACAGCAGTAAGTGCCCCTTCATCACTAATTACGAGGCTGAAGAAACCCGAAGATTTAAGGCTCAGCATTCTTCACAGACATCAATCTTTTTAAAAGACGGAACAAAAAAAGAAAAGCTAAATAGACGTTTTAGCAGCAAAACTGCTTTAACAGCTACTGTAGGTTTAGTAAGACTGCTAAGGAAAGAAAAAGCATATGGAACGTATTTATTGGCATAAGTCTGGGGACATCAGCATAGCTGCAGAAAAACACCATCATCAAGTCTTTGGAAACTCCAGAAGAGGCAGTCATTTAGTGCAGAGAAATGGGGAAAAGAAAAGGAGATCAGATACGGTATCTCAAAAGAAACAGGTAGCTGTGAAACACAGCCCTGCCCAGGGAAGCCGTGCCTGGAAGCGTTCAGAGCCGGAGCACTGTGGGGAAGCCTTGAAGGGAGGGTTTAGGACGTTTGTGAGCTTTGTGCCAATACAGAGCTCTCTCATTTTCCCTATGCTCCTTTTCTCCCTGAAAGAGCATTTTAGAGAGGGAATATTACTGCAGCCCCAAAGAGATTGACTGGTGCAAATAGAAGTTAATGTAACTAAACCTTGGAATTACTAAAGAAAAGATAAATGAGACCCCGGTGCTACCCGCGATGCAATTCGATGGTTGTCACATGGGACTATTAACAATGGACACTTTTCAAGAATAAATCCTTACGCTTTCAAGAGAAATGTCTTTTCAATCACCAGCTCTTTTAAGAAGCTTTGAGATAAATGAGTGCAAAGTGAATTAATGGAGAACATAATGTAGTCACTTAACATTCCTGATATCGATTCCATTTCATTAGCTGGTAAGCACTTTATGCTCCCGCAGAGAGGTTTTTCTTCTTCCTCAGGTGTCTGATTATAATAATAAAAATAACCTTAAAGAATCTCCCCCTTGGAGCCTACCTGTACATGTATTTCCAGAACTATACCTTCATGTAATTTGTTGTTTTGCAGTCAAGATTATGTAGAAATGTTAGTACTGAGAAGGGGATGTGACTAGTTTTTCTGCAGGCTTGAAGCATTTGTTTGCCTGTTGGAAACACTGTCCATTAAACCTGCACTGCAGTTCTCTTGTCCCTCAGGAAAACTGGCAGAGAAACCAACAGACGTGTCAGGATGATATTTACTGTCTTCAGATTAGCAATGGTTGTGCGCACATCGGTGTCTTTGAGGGTTGGCTTCCTGTCTGTGAAGTCATTCCAGGACAACTCTTGACCCTGAGTCACGTTGGCCATTTCACCGGGGCTGCAGGGGTACTGGCACAGGGAGCAGCATTTTAGCCGGAAGATGGTAAGTTTGTCTTATAGCACAACATAGACCAGCAACGCAGCTTTTCTGCCAACCCAGTGGAAAACCAGGATGCGCTGGCATCGTTCACCGGTACTGTTCAACTTCTCCAGACTCAGGGCACCCTGTGCGGGATCAGCCCCCACGTATCGTGCAGACACGGCCTCAGTGTTCACAAAGTCATAATGGGTCTCCCATGCAGAGCAGATAAAGAAAAAAGAAAAAAGGCTGAAAACCAACACTTAACTTACTCAGAGAAAATTACTCAGGTCTACAGGTAACGTAAAGTTAGTGTGGCCTGATAAGAAAGGATATACCATTCAAGAAGATTTGGGGTATATTATAAGATACAAGATATATAAGATAAAACTTTAATATAAGATAAAAATTTTTCTCTTCCCTGAATTATTTGCAAAATGAACACAAATTTGCAAAATGTTTTGCTGATTTTCAGTTTGCATTTTTTGCTGAACAAGATTCACCCACTTCTAGCTCTGACTAGAATGGAAATTACAGAATAACTACAGGAAATTGCTTCTTTCTGCTGCTCTCCGCAGCAACTGGTTAAAATGCACAGAAATTAGCACATTGTTCAGAAATGGAAATCATCCAAGAAATTAAGGAAGTACAATATGCCTTAAAAGACTAAATCTGCTCCAATCTTTTCAGAACAGCATGCAAGGCTTGAGGTGAACGACTCCCACTAGCACCAGGGAGAGTCACAACATTGCAGGCCAGATCTTTGAGAAGAACCCGTCCCAGACAGGATCTCACTAAGCTTTGAACCAGCCTTGCAAGAGCTTGCAGCTTTCAGGGAGTATAGATGAGAAAACAAACGAACAAAAGCAACGAGATGAAAAATATCTGAGCAGCAAAGGCAATGCGTAAGGGAAAGGTAAGCAGAAATAACGGTATTATTCACATTCATTGCCTAGAAAATTTGCCACAGTCAAGGTGAAGGCTTTTAAAGAATGGGTAATCAAGTTCTTTTAAATTAAGTTCACCACTAGTATGAGCTGCAACTATATAAACACATTTTGACAGAGGCAGAGTGATTAAGCTGAACCCTTTTACGAGCACCTAAGCATATATGGTAAAGAGTAAACATCTGGAGTGAACTACAGACAACTAAAGCCGTGTAGTCAATGGTGTAATCCCCCCAGTGGGTGCCCAGTGACCCAGATCTGCACGGCGTGGATAATCCTACTTTGAAAAGAGTGTCACTGGTGAGTACAATGATTTGCCCTCTGGAAATGCTCACACTCCTCTTGGGGGATTCCTAGTAACCAGGAGTCTGTCCAGCCATGGCCAGGACACAAATGCCTTTTCCAGGGGAAGCTGATGAACTTGGCAAACCACATCCTGCTGCACCACAAGGGGCAGAGGGAAGAGCAAACCCCTTGCTGGCAGAGCAAGGAGCATCAAAGCAGAAAGCTGCAGCATACCCTGCCAGTGATTTTCTGATGGAAGAGCCAGGGCCCAGTTGGACAGCCTTGCCTCTGCCTTCCACTGCAGGCTGGGCAGCCTGGCACGCCTCCAGACTGGTAATATATTCTCAGCAACCGGCCCTTGATCAGACTTTCCCCCTCATCTTCTTGGGCCGGTGCTGCAACATCTGATCAGCAATGCTTCCTTTCCCAAATGGAAAGGTCTACTAAAATATATAAATTTACTCCTGAATATTTGCTATTTATGGTCAGGAAAATAAGGAAAAATAGACAGGGTTTTTACATATATCATCAGATAAAAAATGTCTTTTGTTTCTTATGGGGAGACAAGGGACCATCCATATTTAATACTACATCATTTCCATTATGAATCCCTATTTTATTGTCCTGCAATTTTGTGCAAGAAAATTGGTTAAAGTTCCAAATGGCCTGATTCTGTGCTGCAGGAAAATGATAACTAACTTCTCTGCAAGCACCATGTACTTATTGACGTTTGGATGACGTTTGAACAGCACTTGTCTTGGTTCGTGATCAACAGATGTCTGCCCACGGGGCTGGGTACCTGATGGCTGGTGAACTTGGATGGCTTCAGCAGCACCCCAACAAATGGTGCCAGGCAAACTTCTGCCCCAAAGTCCGAGGTTGTTTTTCTCCTAAGGTTTAGCTATGGTCCTACAAGCAGCTGAAAGGTTCCTGCAGCTGTGGACAAAGGGAGATCCGCTCCACCCACCTTTCTCTATATGAAACTTAGATTAAATTTTCTGATTCAACCAGCCATTCCATTGGCTGGTTTGTGCTGTCTTTTTTGGGAAACCTTTTGGGGCTTTTGCTTTTGCATAAGGATTGCATAAGCCTCAACTTCTTAGGCAACTGGGCTAAAAAAAATTCAAAGCATATTAGGTGTCTAACTTTAGAGGCTGCAGGCAGGGATATGTAAACCAAAAGTGTGCTGTACGGGAAACAGCAGGCCCTTCAGCAGTGTCACTGAACCCGACTGGCTCCTTGCAACCTCATGAGAATCTTTCAAATCTAGACTTTGAACCTCTGACAGGCTCTCTAGGATGCAGGAGTGAACAAATCTTAGGTTTAGCATCAGAAGAGGCAGACCCTCGCCACAGCAGAAAAGCTGAGGGACTCACTTTGATTTATAGGCACTGTCACACCCTATAATAATTAATTTCATTAACAGGCCTGAGATCAGTGTCTTCTTACCAAAAAAGTAGCAGGAAAACTCTCAAGTGAAACTGCAGAAAATAGTCTCGTTACACATCTGCAATACCTAGACTGAAAAATACTTTGCTGCCACGCTGACAGGACTACTGACATCACAAGAGCAGCTGGACGCTCGCTACGCTGGCAAAATGAGCTTTCTTACAAGACAAGCAGATGCAGGGTACTGTGAAGCTGCGTGTGAGACCCTGTGCTTTTAAGGATAAGGAACACACTGCACGGCAGCCAGCTGACCTACATTTAGAGCTCAAGTCGTAAAGCTGACCCACAGGGAGTTCTGCCTAACCTACAAACACAGAAGGAGTGCTAGTCAAATGGACCACATCTTTTAAAACGATAAACTGAGCAGGAGCAGCAGCACCGGGCAGGCTTTTCTTGCTGCCACACACGAGACGCAAACCAGTTCGATATAGCGCAATGAGCCGCTGCTGGCAGGGAAGCGCGTCTCGGAGTAACTGCTGCCTCCTTAGTACGCCGCGCTGCAGGGAAGAAAGCCCACTCTCCGTACGCGGAGGCAAACCGTGAGCTGGCAGTGTGGGCTGAGCTGGCCAAACCAGTCCTGGGGCCCTGCTGCAGGCAGTAAGGCTGTGGCAAAGCCAGCACTGCTGTGCTTTCACTGCCACCGAGCCAGTGGCATCAAAGCTCGCACAAACAGCAGCACTCAGCTACAAACAGCTCACGGTGTAAGCATGGATAACCTTCAAAAAAAAAAACAAAAACAAAACAACAGGACAGACAGTGCGTTGTAAGGCAGCTAGGCCATCAAGAGAGGAGAGCAGAGGAGGAGACAGAGGTAAGACCTTCCCCAGGCACAGTGGTGGTAACTGCATCAGCATAAGGGACCAGATTGTTTACCCTCACCAAAGTAGCTCTTTTGAGATCAGTGTGGTGCTGCTTCACACTGTATGAGGATCTCCCTGTTGGCATAAATCAGCCTTTGGAAAAAGAGGCTCACAGTTAATTTGCTGCCCCAAATACACTGGCTTTTCTTGAACAGAGCCTTCCCTGTCCCTCTGTGGAGCTGCATGGTCATATGACAGCTAAAGAGCACGAGCTCTTTTTCCACTGCTACAGTGGAAAAGGAAAGATGTAAAAGGAAAGTTGAAAGTTACTACAAAATGAAATCGCGTGTCCTAAACCTGCCTATTAAAGACAAAGTGTAAGTGTTAATTAAGCCATCTTGCCTATAAGAAAAATTACATCATACCAACATTTCATCCCCGGCACGCCTGAGTGACAGCTCAATACTTTGGAATTTTATGAGGCAAAACCAGAGCAAGGAAAGCAGCTACTCTAGGCTCAGAAAATATGTGCAAATAAGCACAGTAGGAAACGACTGTTAATGAAGCCTGGATAGAGAGACACCTCCCAGATTACTCAGTGTTACCTCCCTTTTAAGTTTGTTTCTCAGAAATCTAACCATCCTTTACCAAACTTCACAGAGACAAGACTTTCCCTAGGACCAGGGGGTGTGTTGCTGTGGTGGTGGAGGAAAGCATGAAAGGCAGCGCTCACACCAGTGCAAGGGCTGGCGCAGATGCAATGACTTCCGAGAAGGCAGATAACTGCAGTACGAGGTAGGGACCAGCTGCCGAGACGTAGCCGCGTGGCTTACCTGCGGCTCAGAGCCCGTGCTGGTGCACGGTGCTGCAGAGGTGTCTATATATAGCACAGACCTGGCTGGGTCAAGTTCGTTACCTTGGCTCTCACGCAGAAATCCCCATCCACCCAGGGCGGTGGCATTCGTGGCATTTCTGTGATAATCTGATGGAAAGCGTGATGCCCGTATATTGGAGCTGGCACACGACAAACTTGAAAATAAACCGGTTGTGTTTTCATGTATCCTACCTTTGTTCCTCCACCCAGACAGAGCCTTGTACCACAAAAGGGTGGTAAGAAGTTTACTAAGTGTTTCCCTTTTTACATTAAACTTTGATGTGCACTTTATTAAATAAGGGCAAGAGGAATGAAGTTTGGTTTGCAGCCCAGGCAGGAGCATTGAATATAAAAACTTAACCTGCTGTGAGAGAGCTGCTCGAGGAAATTCCTGTTTCTGGCATGGATTCTGGAAGAAGGAAGAGTAATTCAGGTGCTTGCTGTCCCTTTCCTGAGACAAGTGCATTTCCACACACACAGAGTTTCAAACATAATAAATATATTACAAAGGTTGAGGTATTTACCCATTCCTGTCCCTGGCAATCTTATCCGTTCAGCAAGTCACTTCCAAATTTTACTCCTCACAGATAACATTTCAGCTAGTTCATGGTCCGGGTCATTTTACTCCTGGTAGATATAGATCTTTCTATTCAATCAAGGAAGACGGACTAAAAAAAAACATCTCAAAGGCAATTACAGGATTCAACAGCATGAGCTCTTATCTAAGCCGCATCTAAAAGTTAGAAAGTCATTGGCTTTAAAGCTACTTTTGACAGCTTCAAACATTTTAGCCTGATCTTTAGCTACAGCAATTTACAAGAACCTGAGGAGATGACAGATCCTTCCACACCATCCGAAACAGCCTGTCAGACATCACTTTTGTTCACTGCCATCTCCTCTAAGAAAAGAAGTAGTGACCAGCATACATTCCAAGTGACAAATTACCTGTTCCCTAAAACCTGTAACCTGTACCCATCACCTGGATTTATGAAACATTGCAGAACTCTCTAAAGCATAACCAAAATAACAAGTATATAATCCCTGTGATTTATGAAACATTGCAGAACTCTCTAAAGCACAACCAAAATAACAAGGATATAATCCCTGTAGAGTGTAGCCTGAAAATTATAGGCATGTAACATCAGACAGAACATATTCCTCAAAAATCTTTCCTAAAAAATCAGCTGAAAGGAAAGATCAGGTGTGGCGGAGAAGCATTTCATATATTAGCACTAAAATATTGGCTGGAAGTTCACAACAGTCCTTGTTTTCACAGTGAGTTAAGTGCCTTATATTTAGTTCCATGAATTAGTAACTTCAATAATTACACAGTCTTTTAAAGGTGGTTGGTTTTTTTTCTCCCCACTTCAGTTACATGTTGCAGGTTAGGGTTAGGGGTTAGGGTTAGTGTTTGAGTTAGGGTTAGGTTTAGGGTTAGGGTTTAGGGTTACTTTCAACTGTGTGCCTTGAACTAATGCTCCACGTGAGAGCTCATTTTAGCCTAGCTTCCCACAAATTGCCACATTTTAATGATTTCTGCACCAAAGGAGCAATGTCCATCTGGACACACTTAGCCAGCCACGTTTCATCACACATACACAATGACGCGTGGTACGGAAATGCACCATCTGCCTTGGGTTCTGAGCTATCATGTTGTTCCCATCATTTGCAAAAGTTTAAGGGGACACAAATCTTTGCTTACAGGCAGCAGTGTGTGAGTCTGTGTGGTTTGGTCACTTGCTGCTGTCGCACCAGACGTTCGAACTGCTCTGGGGGGCTGGCAGTGCAACAGCATGTTATGAGCGGTCATAGGTTGCTCTCTCACTGATGAAGCTCTTCCAAAGCCAGACCGATAAGCTTCCCCCTGCATCTCCTTGCCTCTGGATCACATGAAAATTGTGAAAGAGGAAACCTTGTGTTTGGGGAAACAGAAGCGTACATACACACGTGCTTTGTGAGCACGTTAGATTACATTAAAGTTAAGAGTCATTGTCTCTGATTAGCCCATGTACAGGACTAAACTATAGCAGTTCCGCTAGCACCTGATGACCCTTCCCCAGCCAGGAAGGGGGAATGAGGAAAAGGCGAGAACACACATGCCCAAAAATGAAAGCAGGTTTAATGAAAACAGCCAAACTAATGCTAATACTATCACCACTACAAAGTACACAAAGTTATACTCAGCCCAGTGTACGCACAGCAGTCAGAGCACAGGAAAGCAGCTCTCAGAGCAGAATGGTAAGCAAGCCTCTCCAGGACAGAATGAAGGAAGAAGAAAAGCCAGAGCTGCAAACTTCCCCCTTTACACTGAGTGCACTGTTTGTGGGATGAGTTTCACCCATAGCTGGCTCAGATCAGCTGCCCTGGATTTTGTCCCTCGCAGCTTAAGCTCCTGACTGACTCCAAACTGCTAATGGCCTGCACACCATGGCTGGACTGCGATTCTATCCCAGCAAAATCAGGACGGTGGTGTATGATCAATATAATTTTCTGGTAGAAACAGCCCAGGAATGTCCTAAGCACTGGCTGCCCACTCAGAACAAAGCAGCTACAAGAGCTACACTGTAAGGCAGGACACGAGCTGCTCTAGAGCGATCCTATCATCCATCCATCCATCCATCCATCCATCCATCCATCCTTCCATCCATCCGTCCATCCATCCATCCATCCATCCGTCTGTCCGTCTGTCCTTCCAGCCATCCTTCCATCCATCCATCCATCCATCCTTCCATCCATCCATCCATCCATCCTTCCATCCATCCGTTGTGACAGTGGGTGTAGAAAACAGGGAGACTAGCTGTCGCCTAGCTCCTCTTTTCTCCCTGACAGCAATGCTCTGAAGATAATAATGAGCAAACCTCAGCAAGCTTTGCTTTCTGAGTTGGTATTTCCATGGAGATATTCCTGAACATCTCCAGCTGGTGTCCTGGATATAGATTTCAGTTTTGTTTCTAAAAGGTATGATGAGAAATACTGTGATTAAAACCAAGTAAGTTGTCTTGAAGGAGGGTGGGGTGGGGGGGAAGAGGGGGAGGGTTGGATTGAGCTGACAGTGGTTTCTGTGATGCGTATTTCTCACTCACAAAGAAGTTTTAATTCTGCTTTGCTTTCTGATTAAAGCCCCCTTCTTTGGTTAGTTTTTATCTGTCCCTTCATGCCAGCCATCCTGGAATCCAGATTGTGCTCCATGGAAAAACCATCCTCACACATTGTGTGAAAGAAAAACCCTTCCTGGTTTTACCCAGTCTGATTTGGAACGTGAGGAAGTTGCTGGGCCTGCTGCTGAGGTACATGCAACATGCACCAAGCCTTCACACGGGAAAATGCTGAGCTACCTAAGGTACCTTCTCGTGGCAGTGTCCATTTTCTTACTAAAAACAATCTTCTGCTCAGAAAGCCTAGATTGCGTCATCTGTTCTGTATTCCCTGAAAAGAAGTGCCTCACTGTTGCAGAAGCTGCAGAGCGTGTGATCAAAGGATGCCATATGGGCCGTTTATTAACAATGAAAAATGAATGCACCACTCGTCGGGCTGTAATTAAAACTGAAGAGCAGCACTCCCGTTTTCACCCCCGTTGTTGATTTGGCTATTTGTATCACAGAGCATAAACAGTATCTTGCTTACTACTCCTAGCATGAACCCACAGCACATCAGGTTTGCAAATGGATATCGGTAGTAAATACTCCATGTAATGGCTCAATATGATGCTGATACATATTGGCACATTGCCTACCAGCTTCCTCCCTACATACACATACGTGCTAACAGGACGATCTTTATATGCATCTACAGAAATACAAATTCACAGCCAAAGCCACACAAAACCAACCAAGATAAAAATAAAATCACTGCAGTCAGTTTACGTGTCGCTCTGGATTTCAAGAGCTTTGAAGTACTACTGTAATTTGCGTGCCCGCATGCTGAGCTAACGTATTGTAAAAGCATTGCACAAAAGCTGTTTTAAACCGTCAAAATACAGATCAATGTATTCCCACTTTCCTCACTCACATCTTAATTCAAAACCAAAACCTTTCCAAATAAATGCTTTTTTAAAAGTCTGAGAATCATAGTTTTCTCTCAGATTGATTTCTACAGAATAGCCAAATATAACCATTAACAAAGATCACAAGCTTTTTGGTATTTTTAGTTGCCTCCCCTTCTGAGATTTTTCCTGTTTTCTCCAATTCCTTGCCTCAAGGCAAAAGGACTAGAAAAGCCCTTGTCTTCTGTCTACTCCAAGAAAAAGGAGACATTTACAAGGCTGAGGGGGGCAACTGGCGTGCAAAGCACCACACCAGACAGCTGACGGCAGAACAGCGAAAATCCACCATGCTGTTTAGAGGCTGGCTGCAGCTCGGGCCTTTGTGTTCCTGCAAGCTGTAGGGCAGGCCAGGAACCGGCATCTGATGTGACCCGTCCTTCTCCCTTCTCTGCCACAGGACACGGAGCCACCCTCGCTTCCCAGGCACTGCTCACGGAGGCCACCGGCATGGCGCAGATGTTGGAATGCTCCTTGGGCATCGATTCCACGGGTGCCTGAAGTGAGGCCCCCTCCACCTTTGGCTTGACAGTGACAGAACTCAACAGCGTTTTAACTGTTGTGGCACCCAGAGTGATTGCAAATGCTCAAGAAATAAACAAGCAGCCTGTGTTTAGCTTTTGCATGGTTGCTGTCTTGCAGAAACACACCAGCAGCATACCGGGGTACCAAAGAGTCCTTTGGAGAATCAAGGGGACCTGATCTCCCTCCCAAGTAAGTCACATCTCGCTCAGTGGAAAAGCTCCATTTCCACCATGGATTATGTTCAAATGCTTCTCGTTGAAACCTAAAACTAGCAGAATTCACATCTTCGTACACAGTTTCCTCCCCTTTTCCTTCCTTTTTGATATTACAACAACAGCCACAGGTTGCAGCTTCACAGGTGTGTGTCTGACGCTGAAACAGAAAACGATTCCAGGAGGGTGAACAGGGACCGAGCGGGAATGTCACTACTATGTTTTCCACATGTATTAAAGTTAAAACTTAACCCGAAAGAAGCCCTGATTGAAATTCCACAGCAAAACCCCAGGAAATCACAAACACATCTATAAAACTAGATCATTCCATTCCGCAGATACTGCCTCATCTTCCATAAAATGGTAGTGCCTGCGATTTCTAGAAGGGATGTTTAAAGCCCTGTGTGTATGAATGTCAACTTCCCGTGGCTCCCTCAGAAGACTCAGTCAGCAAGAACAGGAGCAGCAGTAGTGCACGAACACAGGAGCAAGTGAAAAAGTAGTTTACACTTTTTACAGGGTCAACAAAATGAATGTCTGGAAGACACAGCACCAAAGTTTGTCAATGCTACCTGGCACAGATGCGCCAGAGTCACACTCAAACACATTGCTGCATCATTTCTCTTTAAGATAAAGTCCTATTTCACCCTCATAGCCACAGCTGATAACAGAGCTACGTGACTTTGTATTCTGCCATCCCACTTGAGCCAGTTCAACAAGGTTACTTCCTCCTTCAGCTGAAATTCATCCAGGAACTGCACCAAGTGCGGCCGCTCCCATTCCCATTTGGACATAATGGGGAAACTCACCCTTACAACTGCAGCTACAAACCAACACACGTCTCGCCTCCACCTGCAAAACTTGGCCCTCTGACTCCGACTTCTTCCCCTAGTTCTCAAAACAATGATGCCACGGCTTGGAGAGGCAGCTGCGGCGCAGGTGATTTTAGGAGCCAACAGCACACCATCCATTTCTGCTCCTTAGGGAACCCATCGCATCCCAGGCCAGTCTGGCACTGCAAAGCTATTCCGGCCATGGCAAACCATGAAGCTGCTCAGGTTGCCCCTTGGTCCTCAGGACGAAGAAGGAAGAAAAGCGTTGCCAGCAGTACAGTCGAGATAAGCACAGCCCAAGAGTATGGAAAGTTCTAGCTTAGAAAGTGCATGGGGCTGCACATAGCTTTACTCAGATTTAGTACTTTTAGCCTCAAGGATGCTACATTGTCCCTGCGGTATTCTCAGGGGGGGTCTGTTTGCAGAAAACACTGCCACCCCACTTCCTCCCCCACCTCTCCCAACAAAGAACAATGAAACACTGGAGAGAGGTATTTCGAACACGTGCAGTGATAAAAGGTTCTTACCCAAAGCTGCCAAAAGTCACAATTTCCAACTCCACTCTGGCTGTTGGGGCACTGCAGGTTGTCAGAGTGAAACTTAAAACACCTGGTATCACTTTTGAAGCAGCAGGTATTCTGTACTCTCAGGATTAGCTGCACCTTTAAATATCATAGAGCTGCTGCAGTTTAAAAAGCTGCATTTCTTCACTCTGCCCTAGAGCTGCAGGTCAACCGTCAATCCCTTAGGCAGCAACAGTTTTGGAGGCTCTTCCAGCAGAGCTCATCTGGAGAGCTGTCTGCAACCCATGTCGGTGCAATGCAGTATCCTGCCACTTCGAGCACCACACGCTTTGGGGGCTCTGTTAAAAACATTCCCTTCCTTACATCTGCCCTATTTTTGCTCTGTTGCAAAGCACAACTTGCAAAACAATCTATAACATCAAACTTCACAGAAGTTACCCTTAAAAAAGCAGGGGCAAGATTAATCAGCAATTTTTAGAAGGCTTGAGCAAATATTAGCAAGCAGCTCTGCTTTTTTGAGTTTCCACTAGCAGAAGAATAAAGCTGAAGAAAACACTTCAATAGCCACATCTTGCAGCTGTATTTTGTTCTCTCATGGCAAAAAGCTTAAATCAATGTCTTGCAGCACAGGAAATAATCAGAGAAGACGACAAGTGCGGTGTTTCAACTTAGATCATGGCAACAGTTAATTGAGCATTTTGTGACAGCAAGCAATTTACCAAGTACATTTTCATGTAATTAAGCAGCAAACGAGACACAGTCGACAGGAGCTGCACATTTAATTGTGTCAGCAATTATATTAAACGCACTTTACATGTATATATGTGTGTATACGGACCTGTCGTTATATACTCACCGTGCAGCAAGGCATGGGTGTTACGCTGGTCTCAAAACAATTGCTTTACAGCCCCAGGCAGAGCAACCTTCCTTTCACTCTCATCTCGGGCAAGTCAGTGTTTCTGGAAGGTGGCCAGGCAAGATGAGATTCATCAGCCAATAAAATTGTCTAAAGCTGCCGTTCCACAGGAGACCGTTCCTCCGGCTGCAGGCTCAGGAGCAGCCAATAAAGAAGGAAATCAGCATCGGAGTGCGGGCGAGCATTTTGACCCATAATAAGGGTCTGCTCTCCAGAAATCCAGCTTTCCCCTGCCTGTGCTGCTGTACACAGTCATCCTGCATGAAAAACAACTTGCACTTGACTTGCCTGGCTAGAACAGATGCACAGCTATTCTGAACACTGTCAAGGGTAAAGAAATCAGTCAAGCAGGTGCCTCCTGTGCTGGGAAGCAATATAGCAACATCCAGAGCCGTGAACTCACGCTGCTGGTGGGGGTACCACACCAGACCTGGTCTCGTAGGGGGCAGTGGGAATTACTGCTCAAACCACCCAGCCTTCTCTTGAGGGCAGAGGTGTTGTTCGCGGTGCGTAGTGTGGGGACCATTGAAATCCTACCTCTATTTTATCTCCCAGAGATGGACCTGCTGCAGTGGCTGCGTGAAGCCATCCTGTCGGCAGACCCACGCGTTCACCCTGGACTTCATCGCCGTTCAGAAGAGCCCTTGATTTCACCCTGCCTGTCCTACAGCAGCAGCAGAATATCCCGGCATGCAACAAGACTTCGCAGAGGAGACAGTCAGAGCTGGCTGACATCTGGGGGTATCCAGGAAACCTTAGCTCTTGCCTTTACTAGGAAAAA
>NW_010426665.1:7229-17328 GCF_000710305.1 Buceros rhinoceros silvestris | reverse complement strand
GATTTATTACTTTTTATTATTGATAATAAATATAATTAATTATATTTATCATATTAATATAGTATATTATTAACCAATTTCTAATTGGTTAAAGTATAATATTGTAGGCTGAAGAGGACAGGTCTTCAACCAACAAAATTTTGTAAATGTTAGGGTAAAGTGATTTTCTTGCCTGCTTTTGGAATGGTAAATAATGATGAAGCTTGGAATTGGATCTTAAAATAGGTAAAATACTGTTTTATTTAAAACAAACTTGGATTCCTACAATACTAATATGTAAGATATTTAGTAAAAAAAAAAATTATTTCAGAGGGCGAGTCTGGCAGTGGAAGTGAGAACGAAGATAAGGAGGAAGGCAGCAGTGATGAGAGTAGTGGGAGTTCCTCTTCCAGTGAAGAATCAAGTGACAGTGAATCAGACAGCAAAAAAAGTACTGCAAAGAAAACATCTAGAGCTGATGATGAAAGGTAGGTACACATTTGTATGGTTTTAATTTTTTTATGATACTAGTTGTTAAAGCATTCTTCCTGTAAACAGTCTGCTAACCCTTTCATTTGGCTTTTTTGGGGGGTTGTATTGGTCAAGGAGTGATGTCTCCGTTTCAGTGTATGCCAGTAATATTTAGCGTATGAACTGGGTTCATATTTTCATTAATCCGACTACTCTTATGTTTGGAATGAATTTCTGACTTCAGTAAAATCTTGGGTGGCTTTTTGAAAATTGATGTAACCTTGGGAGACTGAATAAGCGATCAAACAGTTGTGTGAAACACCTAATTACCTTTTGCAGCAATTTTGCTGAGAGCTAAAATTAAGTCCTTCAACACTTTGCCATTATGTAACTAAGACAATTGATTTTTCCAAATAATGTTATGTTAAAAAGATTATGATCCAAATATTAGAGGCAAGGGCTGTGAAGGGAAACGGTCATAAGATATTTAAGTGTTAGCACTTTTTAAGATTGCCCATTATCAACAGCATTATCTTGTATTAAAGTATCATTAAAATTTTGAGTAATTGGGGCTAATACCTTGGATTGTATGAATCTGTTTCTTCCACTGCTGTCAGCAAGTGGCCTCAGCAGACATGATCGCCCTTTACTCTGTAGTCTGCTGCCAGCTCACTTGATGAGTTTGCAGCTCAGCTCAGTCGTGGCTGACAGCGCTGATTGGGGCGCAGTACGCACTCTGCTCCTTTTATTACAGACAGTAATTAAAGCAGCTCGCCTTGCCACTTCCATAACAAACACAGCATAATGCCCTAATTATGACTTTATTAATTTAAGTCAGGATTTAATGATTTTAAAAGTGATTTATATTGTTTTTCCTGTTCTGAACAAATGAAATCTGTAGGTTAAATTAATACAGGCTTTTCATCATTGCAAAGTTAAGAAGGTAGTTACCAGGAAATTCTTTTCATTAGAATAACATCTGAAATTTTAAGCAGTAAGATAAACAATGATTACCCATCAAAACCGGCTGATGTACAATAAAGTAAAATTTTTAATGTTCAAATCTAGTTCTAAAAATCAGCTAAAGATAAATTGTTGAAAAACAACTCCATTTATATAATTGGTTCACAGTAACTTATTTGTTGGTGCAACTACAGCTACTGTTAAATGGCAGTGAAGGAAATGTACATAATTTTGTCAGTGTCTGTTACGCACCATGAGGAAGAAACTTTAAACAGTATACACTAGTGCATTTTTAGCTCATTGACCTCTAACAAGTTCTTGAATGTTGTCATATTGAAACATAGTTTCAATAGTACCTATTTTTTGACCACGATTTTAACAGTCAGATACACTACATTAGACTGGTTTTTGTGAAGTGTTCTCATTTCATTTTTACCTATGCAAGCTTCAAGTTCGATGCTTTCAGAAAAAAATGCTTCTGACTAAAATTTGGGGGGTTGATTTCAACTTTTCAATGACATAGGTAGCTGTTACTAGCATGGCTTAAATTTTAATACTGATTTTTAACAATTTTCATTAAATTTGATTTAGGCAATTCAGTCCTAGGAGGTTGTTGGGAAGAGGAAGACTATTTTCCTTTGTGTCACACTGGATTTTTCAATTCCTCTTCACAGTATTTTTCCCTTCTAAACACGTCAAGCAGTAATGCAGCTTTAGGAGCATTTACAAAGAATGTGCTAGACTAAGTTAAAATATATGACAATGTAATTTGAGTCCAGAAGGTCTCTTAATAGTTGAGTGGTCTGGATTTGTTTAGTTATTGTTAACCCTGTTACCCTTCAAACACTTTAGTAACCAGTTTATTGACTTGGGGAGAAGCTGAATCAGATGATGTGTGAAACATTTGATTTGGAAGTATAAAATGGTTGACCGCAGATCCACAAACAGAGGATCTGTTTGGATTTATCTGATCCGTGATAACTATTAGAAAATAATTTTAATTTCCTGTGATATTGATGGGTAGTAAATCCCCCGGAGATAAAAGGGTAATCTACTAATTGGTAGTTATAGTATCATTAGAAGTGAACGAGGCAGATTTTAACAATATTTAGTAGCCATTAGCACAGAGGAACATAATCCAGCATTGGCAGGGTGAACTAGAACATAACTAGTGTCTCTGAAGTCCATTAGCTGTAAGGTACTCAATGTGACCAAAGGTGTCAGAATATCGTAACTCCCCTGTATACACTCCTTAATGAGTTGAAATATTTGTAATTATTATGAGTTTTATTTCTAGGTGGTTTGATTTAGAATTCACAAAAGAATAAATTCAATGTATTGACTTTTTTTTTTAAAAGCACTATTACTTTGTAAAACTGTAACACTTCAAGATTCTGTTAATCATAGGTGGAATAGTCCGAAAGTTTCTTTATGTTACAGTGTGGCTGCACCTCTTTCTGAAATGTCACAAGCTTGATGCATGGAAATAGTGTTTTTAATATTTAAGATGTTTGCATTTTTTTGGCTGCTTCACTGGTTTACGTTTTGATGATTTATTGTATACCCTTAAGTAAGCTACTACTACTGCCATCTTAGCTGAGTTTTTTAATCATGAAGAAATACTGACTTAGAACTCATTTAATAAAACTTTAAAATCTTGATGTATAATACTGCCTAAGTGGATTCCTTTTGTGGTTTTACATGTCAATTTTCTTTTTTTCAATACGTAGTGAGTCAGAAAACATAAAAAAGAAAGGAAAGGTGATCTCCAAAAAGAGAAGCACGTCTAGTTCCTCTGATACAGGGTCTGCTTCATCAGAAGAAAGTTCTTCAGACTCCAAGTCAGAATCAGATTCTAAAAGTGACTCTGTGTCTGAAAAATCTAGAAGTGCTGCCTCTTGTAAGGTAAAATATGTTATTTGAAAAAACCCTGTAAAATATGAAAAGATGTATCTAACCATCTGTATGTGTTTGTTTCTGCATGACGGATTTTATGAATATACAAAAAACTAGACTTTCTGGGAAAAAAAAAATAAACCTTGACTTTCAGATAAAGACCAATCCCAAAGTAGTTTGGTAGTTTAAGCAAGTAAGAATATTTTGTTATGAAGAGCATATTTCAGTTTTAAATCTGGTTTGTGGTTTGTTTCGGTTTTTTTTTTTGACTCCAGGTAGATGAAGACCAATAGAACCTATTTAGATTACTGTTGCAATGGTGGAAGCATAGTTCATGGGTAGTTCACGAAAATAAGATCCGATTTGGGATGATTCTAGTATTAAAATGGAATCTTAAAGTATACTGCTACAGGACCTGGGTCTGACAGGAAGCAAAACGAGAAGCAAATGTTAGTACATTGTTTCTTAAGAGTTTGAGGACATTCTAGTAGAACCTCTAACTTTGTTTTAAAACTTCCTGTTAAAATTGAGAATAGTGCAGTTAATGCATCTACATTTGAGGTTTATACATAGATGAGTAGAGTTAATATTCTTAATGAGGGATCAACTTTTTATTGCTCTCTGTGTTTGATAGGAATAAAACTTATAAAGAGGTCAGTTACTTCAAACTCCGTTAGCTCTTTTACAACATTTGTGAAGCAGCAAACTTTCAAATTTTTTTTTAAATCGGATTTGTGAATGTGCGAAGATACAAGTGTTCAACAGAGCCATTTGTGTGTCAGTTAAGTTTTAATTGCTTACCTTAGTGTAGAAAAGTAGGTCAAAAGTTCATTATACTCAAGCTGTCATAGAGATAAAGCTAGTAATATGAATTGGTGTTCTGTTTCTGTACCTATCTTTCATTAAAAAATAAATAAATGAGGAACTTTTATGCTAAATCCATTAAGATTCAAGAGTAGATGAATTTCTGAAACTCGTCTTTCATTTGTTGTAGTTTAAGCCCAGACAGCAACCAAGCACCTCACAGCCACTTTCTCACTCCTTCCCCACCATGGTGGGATGGAGAGGAGCATGAGATGAAAAACATAGAACCTCATAGATAAGAAAAGAACTGTTCAATAGCACAACACAAGGCGAGAAGAATAACAACAGTAAAACTAATAAAAGAATGTATAAAGCAATAACACAATGCAATTGCTTACCACTCAGAAGCCAATGCTCAGCCCATTCCCAAACTGTGATCCCTCCTCCCCCTGGCCAGCTCACCCAGTTATATACTGAGCATCAAATCTCCCCATTGCTAGTTCAGGTCATCTGTCATGGCTGTGCTCCCTTCCAGCTTCTTGTAAAAATTAACTCTATCCCAGCTGAACCCAGGATATCTGTTAACAAATATTTCCTGTGCATTACAATTGTAGCTCAGAAGTTTCCATTTTAATATTGATAGGTTGTTTTGAAAGTTAAGTGATGCTCTGATGCATTTTAAATTAAACCAAGGCATTTCTATCAAGATTCCTGTATAGATTCCTCAGTAGTCAAAACAGACATCATTTGATGCAGTTGTAGAAGCTGGTGGACAGCTGTGTCTTGAAAAGTTAAGAAGGAAGGCTGGAATTTTATTAAGCTGTTTTGGTGTGCATTTCCTATAAGTGAGGAGGTGAGGCTCTCCGTTTCTCTAAATCTTGAACTTACGTTGTATGTGGTCTTTGTTTTGTAACTCTATAGGTCCATCTAGGAACTTGAGTTGTAATCTTACGTTTTAATCTATTCCCTTCTTCTGCGAAGTAGAACAAAAGATTAAGTGAGACCATAGCATTTGAGAAATGCAGGTGTGTTTCCATATTTTGATCACTATTTAGTGGCCAAATACTGCACTGGGTAACGCACCTATGTCAAAGCTGTTTCTAGTAGAGAAGCCAAACTGGACCTTGCCAAAAAACCAGTATCGCAACAAATGAAACCTAAATCCTCTGAGAATAAAATCCTTTGACGCTAGATGGAACATGAATTAATTCTAACAGTTTTCAACTTCTCATTTTAGCACAGTATTTTTTCACCAGAAAGTGATAGATACTCTGATCCACTTAGTTCTGAGCAGCCACTGCAAAAGTGTCTTCTCTCTGCTGCATTTGTCCATTTTTTTTCAGTATATCAGCACCTTTGTTCATGATTTCTTTCACTGCAGTTAAGTAAACTGTTCTGGTCCTTCCACAGGGTGAGGGCTACTAGCATAAATAAGCTTTTTGTATTTTAAAACAGCAGTCGAGAAAGTGTTAAATCAAGTATACTGAACAGTATGAGAAACGGGATGTCCAGGCAGCTTGGGATTGTTTTGTTGAAGTCAATGGAAAATCGTCTAATCCCTTGGATTTTAAGAGAAGAGAAAGTAGTTGTAGTTGAAGAGAAAGTTGCAGTAGTCCTGAAGTCTTACTTGATTAAGAAGCACCTAAAAAGAAATGCATAAGGAACAAAAAGTATTTATAAGCAATTGACAGAAGACTTGATCAGGGTCAAAGGGTAGAACTGAAAAATTGCAAAACTTTTAAACATCACAGAAAACATTAAAACAAATAGCAAGGGGTTTATACGCATGGCAGCAAGAAAAGAAGCAAGGTTATTTTTGGAAAGAAAAAGGTAGTGTAGAGCTCACTATGCAAAAGCTAACTGTCTGTGTTCCTTAAATTCTTTTTCTCTAAGAAATTAGCACCTTCAATATAAGGGCAACAGGCTATGGTTGATGGACTGTAAAAGGCAACGGTCATATGTGAAGGGGGCAGGAAGGAAGTTAATTTAATGCTTTTGAATGTAGAGGTCTCTTTCAGTGTACTATATTAATTTCTAGGACTGTGAAGTTAGTTTCCATTTAAGCTGCGTTGGATGTTCGCGTTTATACTCAAGATGTTTCAGAAGTGTAGTTGGATGAGAGAGTGGGAGGTAAAAGCATGGGTATTTTTCATCAAAGGTGATTGTTATGCTAACTAGCTTAACAGAAGCTTTTTGAGAGAGACCTGTTTTGAGCCCGGTGATGATAGGTGGAGCTAGCTGTTGATAATGTAGATAAGCCATTCCAAACTAGGAAGAAAAGCAGTTGTTTAACAAACCTTGAAGAACATTATAGATAAAGCCCTGTATAGAGCCCTTGGGCCAAAGTGAATTTTACAAGAAACACCCATGTTTATTTTTTTTCCGGGAAAATCTTGGCATTTTTCTGCTTCCTACCTGACTTATTTTCAGGCCACCCAGGAAACAGATGGTTTCAGCCAGGCTCTCAGAAATGCATGTTTTTATTCTGGTAGATTTTTATTGGAAAAGCCATTGCTTTTATTATTCTGCTACAGAGTATTCTTAATTTGGTCTGTGTATATGGGGATATGATTCATTAGGTTTTCCTTTCCTTTTAAATACAACAAAATATTTTCTGAAATACGTACTGATAAGAGAAATAGTTAGTAGGATTTATTTTATAGTTCCTCAGTTTGCCAGACATTATGAACTATGTTACATAGCTGGTGTTTACAATTACATATTTTTTGTTGGGTACTACTTTTACGTTCAGCAGAATTTTCATAATAAAAAAGGTTTTCCCATTCACATGGGAACTTAATTTGTGCATACATCCATGCATTCACTTGCATTCAAATAGGTTACAAAACCTTCAGATTATTTTACCTGAATATATTATTAGTACTTTCATATTTTTCCTCTTGAAGAATCATTTTGGAAAAGCTGTTGTACTCACTGTATTTGAGCTGCAGTGAATAGAAAAGTCCCTCTCTTGTACTGCAGTGTTTTATATCATCTTGAAATACGAATAGTTTGAGGTGTTCAGGTACATACTATACTGTAAGCGTAAATACTGTAGAGCTAAAATGCTTATTTGAGAATTTTGCATGTATAAGTAGGTGTCTCTACAGTGGGATTTTAAAATCAGCTCCTGTTGACCTCCTTATACAAGTATAATACAGTCACTCAGCTGTTAAAAACCTGATCCACTATTTAAAAATATATACAGAAACAAATTGTATATCTTTCTGCCTGATCTCTTTTCAAGTGCTAACACAATGGAAACAGTGGGTGATCCGTCAATGAATTTGGTTTGTCAATGATGGTTTTGTATAAATATAGGGAGGATAAGAAATAAAATTCTCACAGCAAAATATGATTTCATCTGCCTTTTTTCTGCAGCTCCATGGTTCATGCTGCGGTGTGAAATTCTCATTTTACACACTTTGCAGGCGGAGCACATGAATTATGCATTGAGCAAGAGAAATCTCCTGCTTCAAGTCCTATATGCGTTTACCAGGTTCTATCTCTATTACCAAGATGAATTGCAAATGCAGAAATGTTTGATGGAATATAGCTTAACTTCTTTGTTTAGTATTCTGCTTTTCCCTTAGTGGGCTTTCTTGGTAGGCAACTGTTTGGTTTGTATCGTAGACTTAGTTTGAAGAAAAAAGATGAAAAAATTATGTTACAGTGAAATGCCAGACACGTCGGAGCCTTTTTATTGTCTTGATTTGGAATGCAAAGCTTTTTTCATTCAATAGAAATATCTGTTGGTAGTGTTTGTTGCAGTCGTTGGCTATTTATTATTCCTAGAAGGCCCATCAATTTTCTTTTCTTGGAAAAACAAATGAAAAAATAACTGTGTTTGTAATAGACAAGACCCATGTAAATAGATTCCTTTGGTGTTTTGTACAGAATTGCACACAATTAATATATATAGGCATAAATAGAAATATACATATAAATCTGAAAATATTTGTGTGTTTATGTCTATATGGCGTGCATACACACACATATAAGTAGCTGAGTATTTACTTAAGCTTGACATGCTTGACTGAAGTAGAAAATAAGGTGTGATCATACTTACTTTATCATACAAGCTTTATCTTGATATAGTTAGCATCTGATTTCCCAGATGGTAAGATTGGGTTTTTGTTTTTTGATTGAAGATTTGGTGTTTTTAAACAGTAAATTGATGTACTTAAATACAGTATTTGATATGTGGACAACAGAAATTTTTCTTTACCTTGCATTAACTTGGTGTAATGATTCTGTACTTTTGCCTTGTCTTAGGACCATTTTATATTATTTTGAAGTATAAGAAATAAAATCTCTTGAAGGACTTTTTCCCCGTTTTAAAAAATTAAGTACATAATAGATTAAAAATAATGTCAGTGCAGGAGTGCATTTTGTCTAATAAAGTTACATTTAAAGCTTGTCAATGTACTTAGTAACTACTTTAGAATGCCATTGGTGTTATTTGTGATATAGAATGAATGTCCTGTCTTAATAGTCTTCAGTAAACACATTAACAGTAAGAGGATTTCTTGGCTTTGACTCCTCATTGTTTTTAACAGTTTGACCTAGCAATGCTGCCATTGACAGAACTGAACCATACTGAAAATTCTCATCCTTGAGCTATAGCCTCATGTGGGTGAGCCACTTTTTGTAGGCTTTAATTGGCTGCATAATTAAAAGGAAATGGGAAAATCCCACCTCTACTGGAATAATTAGGAAATTGCTAAAAATAACCTCTGAGCTTTAATCATAGTTGTAGATAAACTGTATCTTATAGATAAGTGAGGGTAGAAAGTGAAAGAGTTTGGAAGTTGAGGATGTTTTTTTATAAATGGATTTGCATAGTCAAATATAGTCAAGGAAAGTGATTCTAGCTGCTGAGTTTCTGAGAGTGCATCCCAAGTGCTTGAAGAGACTCTTGACAGCTTGCAAGAAATGCACAAGGAATGGAGGGCTGGATAGACATACGGAGTTTTACTGATTTATTTAGACCAGGGTATTTATTAGAAAAAGTGAAGGAATAATGTACAATAATGCATTTGGCTGTCACGTGCTTTTGAGGAAGAAACTGGTAAACTAGAAGCTTCACGGAAGTGTGACTCCTGGAAAGACTATGTTTAAGTTACTTGCAATACCTTGGGGGGTCTTAAGGTCTGAAGGCAGTTGGCAGATTCTTCTTGGAAAGAATGACAAAGCGTTCTGAGAGAGCCAAAGAGCAAAGGTGGAAGGAGTTATTCAGCTGATGCAGATGAAGAATACTTAAGAATGGGTAGGAATAGCATGATGACAGACTGATGAGCATCCAGTGGGTGACATGTGCAGGTTCTGGCTGCATCCAAAGATCGATGTTTTTTACTTAACCATTGTATTTGGAGTCCACATTGAGGTGTGACACACTAAGTTCTGTCTTGATTCATCACTGTCTAGAAGTGTTCTGTAGGTATGACCAACATTTACTCTTATTAGATTTGTTTAGAACTTTTTATTTAGCTCTACTGGAATGCATTTGCTTGAAATATTCTGATGCTAAGTCACTGAAATTACTCTACTGCTGCTTTACTCTTTACTTGAAGTACCAATCCTTATTTTTAGAACTCATCTTAAGGTTTAAAATTTAAACTTTTTTTGTGAGAAACATCAACTTTTTTTTGTTTGTCCAGCAAGTAAGTAAAAACCCATTAAATGATGGGACAGGATTTGGTACTCTGAGATAAGTGCAAATAACACGACTTTCTTAGTGAGTGGATTTTGTCCTGTTTTTCATACAGAAAAACAGAAATGTTAGTACCCAAGTCTTCTGACTTCAAAAAAAGTGCTTCTGTCTCTATTTTAATGGTCTCACCACAAATGTCTAATCTGTCACCAAAAGTTTTCTTTGAGTAGCAACTATTATTAATATTAAATGAAAACATGGCTTTAGAGGAGTAAATGTAACTCAAATGTAGAGTTCAGGATCAGCCTACCTATACAAAGAAATCTTTCTCAC
>NW_010426665.1:4339-7144 GCF_000710305.1 Buceros rhinoceros silvestris | reverse complement strand
GAATGCCAAGCCCTGAAAATGAATACATTATTCTTTCACGGCATAGAAAATACACCTTAAAGTATTAATGTCTTTTCTTTTGCTGATATGGTAAACAGTAAAATATTCATGTATTTTGACAGAAAGAAGAAAAAGCAATACAGGATAGAAAATCTCCAAATAAACAAGACGTGTTTCTCTTAGATTTAGATGATTGTAAGTATCTTGATTAAAGCCTAATTTTTCCCATGGCATAAATTCAATTCACTTAATTCAATGAATTTTAGATGTCTGAAACATTGATTCTTTTAATCTATCATGCCTGCTTTCTGACAAAAAAAAAAATGTTTTGATTATCAATTATTTTTAAGCATAATTATTACAATACATGGTTTTGTTTGGTTTAGAACTAAGAAATAATTTTGAAATTTAGAATGTATTGGTATGCAAAACATCTGTTTTGAGGATTTTTGTATGTATGGAATTGTTTTCTGTTAAAGTGCTCTTATTTTCTCAGGTGCCAATATACGTGACTTGTACAACATCTGTGCAACCTATGAACCAACTGTGGTATTATAAGATAGTAAAAATGATAGGTTTGAAGAATAGATGAAAATGTAATCTTGGAAGGATAGGGTAGAGCTGGCACTGGTTTTTGGCAATGCTTTGCAGTCCTGTTCTTCCTGTTCTTCTTTACTTCTATAGGTGCAACACACATTAGAATTGCGTTAATATGTCCTTTGCCTATAACTTGTAAATGAAAATGTGCTGCAGGGTATGGATCAAAATGAAGAATAAACTAGAGGACAAAATGCGAAATGTAATGTAAATAAAGTGTTCTATAAATTTATCAGTTTTAGTTATATTTTTATTTTTTATTTTGAGTATTGATGCTATATGTCTGAAAAAGTAATTTGTTATTAAGAAACGTGTACTAGGATAAAATAATTATCAAGACGTAAAACCTTTACACACTTATTGAAAATAACTCATTATCCTTGCCAGTATTTAAATTTTTTTTAAAATCAGTTGCCTTTTTACTTCTAGTCTATCCGGTGACAACTCCTGTTGCAGTTCCTACACCAAGTGTCTTGTCCCCAAGTTTAACAGCAGACCTAGAGGGATTAAGTCTGTCGAATTCATCAGTCATTGACGTAAGTAGCCTTTAAAAAATAGTGTGGGTGTGTTTGTCTTAATTTAAGCATTTCACATGTATTTGAGGCACTCATTAAAGTGATTTTTTTCCTCCTATGAAGGTCTTATATGAAATTCTGGTTTACACACAATTCTGGCAGCTTTTCTTGATCTGTAATAGTCACATTCTGAAATGTGGAGAAAAGTATGAATATTACATGTCTGAAAAGGATGCCTTCAAGGATTTTTAACTTTCAATCTGTCTTTTTCTCTGCTTCAAGGTAACTTTAATTCACAAAATCAGTATCCAAACTATATGAATCTTTCAGATTATCAAATTGATACACTATCAAAAATAGACTAGAAGAAAATCCATACCTGTTAATCTTGAGCTTGTTTGTTTACTGTACATGCCTCCAATTATGACATTTTGCTACTTGGAAGTGATTTTTCATGAGGATATGAAGTATAGCTCCTGGGTGCAAATAAAAAGAGTATAGATTTACAGTCAGTGGTGTATCACTATGTGTCATGATTCATTCTGTTAGTACTTTTCTGCTTTGTAGCACTTCCCATTAGGGAATCTCAAAACTATAGGTATAATTAAAGTTAGCAAAGTCGTGGAGGTAGAGGGCATTCCTTTGTTGGGGGAAAAGATAGTAGCTTGAGTTCTTTTTTGTTTAGGTTTGGGTTTTTTAGTAATTGTGTGTGTCCAATTTAAATTTGTAATTTAATAAGGAATTGCAGCAGTACAATGTAGGATACTTATCCTTGTGAAGGTGGATGGGAGTGACCAGGAAAAATACCAGAGGCACAGGCATTTTTTAGTCTGGTCTTTTTTCTAATGAGACTGGTATGTAGAACCTACACTTCAACTTTAATTGCTGGCTTTGGGAGCAATAGGGTTACAAAGTCAAATACTTCCTACATAAAGGAGCTGCATGAATGATTTGACTCGGGATCTTAGCTGATGATTCAGTTTCATGTTTACAGGCTTTAAAATTTGGTGTTGAAAAGGTAGACTATCAGATAATGCATTGGGCATAAGCCTTATCTAAGAAATTTGTGAAGCAATTTAAATTTCAGGCAGAGCAGTAACCATCTGTGGACATGCAGTCACCTTACCTGATGTGTTGTCATTCATATGTCACATAGTCTGAAAATGCCAGGAATTCCTTTCCATATTATTTTGCAGTGCATTTTGCAGCCTTAGGTGGCAACCCTGAGTTTAACTACAACTCTGTTGTTATTCCTGTGATTGCAATCCCACATTGCTTCTCTGCTATCCTTTATGGCTTTGACAGCTTAAAACACAGGCAATCATCTGTTTTCCTGGCTTTGAGTTAGCTTAAGAATGACTCTGGTGTCTTTGCTTTACTTCAGAATTATCATCTTTGAGGGTAAGTTAAAGATAGCAATCAGTAATATCAGAAGCTTGAGAACACCCTGTTTGCCAGTGTCTAGTCCTTTCATCATCTACAGTGTATGAACATGTGTTCCGCTCCCCACATTCAAGCTTTCCTCATGATTGCCAATATTCATTTGCTAAGTTGCTTCTCCCTATTCTTCAGAAGGTAGATGCAATGAAATAGAGGCGTTAGACAGAAAAGGCTAGAAGGTGTAGGCTGAAGAGTGGAAGAAATTCTGCATTAAAGGGTTCATTCTGCAAAATGCCTCTGTCTTGGTCCTGCT
>NW_010426665.1:0-4243 GCF_000710305.1 Buceros rhinoceros silvestris | reverse complement strand
CCTGCTGAATTCCTGGTTAAACACATAACCAGCAAAGAAGCTTGAACATGAACTCGTATTCCCTGCTCTGGAAACAACCTAAATCATATAAGAAATATTGTTGTTTCCCGGATAGTGATTACATGTTTTGGGCTGTAGTTTGTTTTCAGATCTAAGCCTATCATTGCCTTTGATAATAATTGCAGATGTACGTGAGGTCCTTTGCTGAGTTTTGTGCACCAGCAAGCAAGAAAAATTAAACTCCAAGGTTAAAAACTGGGTTTTTTTAATCATATTCATATATTATTAAAGGTCTTGAGTGCAAATAGTTAAATAACTGATGTCAATGTTTGTTCAGCACCATCAGGTAATTGTCTAAAACTGAAAATATAAAAACAGCTTTTAAGACTTTTTGAGGGAATGTCCGTCTTAAAATAGTATTTTGAATTTAATCTGTGATGATGAATTCTAAAAATAAGGATAGTTGTCATACTTCAGAAAACTTCTTCCTTCAGTAGGAAAGAAAATGAATTTAGCTGTAGGGCACATGCCAAACTAACAGTGAGAGATTAATTTATTACTAGGCAATAGAGAGCATGGAGTAAAAATAGATAAGTACAGTATATGACCCTAATATCAAAGAAATGTAGCAGCCACTTATCTTGGAATATGTCAGGCAGTCTATTATTCAAATCATTCAGCACTGTAATTGGATACAGCTTTTAGAAAACTTGTAACTCCAAATTCATAGCTGCTGAACATTATAGAAAGCAAAAATTTACAAGAATGGTTTTACAGTATGGGTCTCTTTAAAACTACAAAACCAAAATATCCTTCAATAGAAACTACAGTGCACAGCCTGATGCTTTGTCCCATGGCTCATTTGTTTTTATGATTTATGTTAACTTATAGCACATTTCCCCCTCGTATAAACACATACATGCATATTATAGTTTGTTCCAGGAAAAAAAAACAACTGTAGTAACTTATGGATAACTTTCTTCCAGTTGTATGCAAAACATAGTATGTACTTGTACATGCTTCTGCCTTGGTACATGTATTCCATCTTCAGGTGGCTCAAATGAACCAGGTAACTGAGATTGCCAGAGGCTGCTTCTAGGGCTTTTCAGGGTGTGCACACAACAGAAGTCATACCTAATTGCTTTGGGAAACATTGCAGTTGGAGTCAATTGAGTTTTAAATGGGTATATTTGCAAGCTTGAAAGGTACTTGAAGATGTAGTGCCAATGAAAAAATAGAAGGTGAGAGAAAGCTACAAGCTCTCCGAGTATAGCGGTTATCTGAAAATGCTGGAAATGGGTGCTGTCCCCTAAAGGAAGTTTATGAAATGAGAGAATTGAAAGCAAAACTTATGAATGATGGAAGGATAGGGAAAGTTATAACCTACTGCAAGAAATAATATTTTGAACAGGAATGGTGGGAAGAGGAAGAGGAGAGCTGTGGTATTGGGGAGGAGCTGAAGAGGGGAGTGATCATTGTTCCTACTCGTCACGCACCGGCTGAGAAAAGAAAAGCTAAACCACCTGTTCTCTTCTCATTAGGATTTTAGATGATAAAAATGTACAAGCAACTGTTTCCCTGTATGTGTAGAGCCCTGAGTATGCAGCTTTTAAAAATAAAACTACTGAGAAAGAAATACTCCTTTGGTAGCAATAAATTTATTTTGATTCAGAACAGTGTTAGTGCAAGGGAGAACTGAGAGCTGAATATGAGCTCTGATAGTAGCAGCAGTTGGATGGGGCAAAAAATGATGGAAGTATGGTCTGAGTTGAGTAGTATTTGAGAGGAGAAAATTGTTTTCCTTGCACCAAATAGAGGATAACTTGGGGAAAATGTGAAAGGTGGATAAGAGAAGTTCGTGATAAAAAAGCAAGAAGCAAAATAGGGTGAAACACTTATTGTAGTGGGGAGGTACTTATAAAAATATTTGATGCATCAATTTAGTGTTGCTGTTAATTGTTGTGGATATGGAATTACGGTATAATTGTAGAAGTGGTATCCCTTTACTTACCAAGCTTTTATTTGGCATGTTGAGTGTGTTCTCTTGATAGTAGTTATTACCAATTATATGATATTTCCTACTATTCGAATTTCCACAGAAACTGTTTAGGAAGGGAGGAGTAAATCATCTTGTTTTCTGTCTCATGTCTTTTACAGAAGTTTTGACTGAGATCCGCTTTGAGAACTTCTTTAGAGTGGTGATGCATAGAGCAGAAATAATAGCTTTTGACAAAAGTCAAGGTCGAGCTGCAGACCTGTCAAACCAGGTGATAAATACGTTTAATTTCAAATTGAGCACACTTACAGAATTCTTTGAGAAATAGTAAACATTAACTCCCTTAATATTCAACTAGAGATACTTTCAGGATAGGATAACACCTTAAATGGTATTTTAATCTCTACTTTGTTGAGGTAGTGTTTACAGGGGAAAACTTTCTTATCATTCAGTTTCATTTGTCCATTTAGGCTGTATCGAATTCTACTATAGCAAGTATTAAGACTGAAGTATATTGTTTTCCTCTTTGAAGGACCTCTTTTTAGAAGTACCAGGAACACAAGGATTGCAATAACAGAGTATATCATAGCTGTAGGCTGGTACGCAGCTTGCAGGAAAGGTTAGCATGAGGTGCTTAAGAATTTGTAAGATTCTGTAGTAGAGAAACGAATAGTAATTCTTCCAAATAGTTACTGGTATTCACTCAACTTCTTGTGAGGTGTGGTTTTTTTCAGAATTGCATTAGCAGTAATTAATTCTATAACTAGATACATTTGTCGTTCATATAAGCTCTGGTCTGAGTTCTTATCTCAAGAAGAAATTAGAAGAAATATTATTATTAGAAGAAGTATTAACTTGAAAGATATATAGTACAATCACTTGTGATAGAAGCAGACTGCGTGTGAGGGTTTGACTAGATTCTTGTTACTCTTCTGCCCTGTTTTCTTAGGGAGATGTTCATCAAATACCATTGGTTTTTAATCAATTTTTTATATTTCTGTAAAGATATCCAGTCCCTCTTAGAACACTTCTACAATTCTTTTCTCAGGCAAAAGATGTCTCTTTTAAATCGGTTTCCAGTGTTCCGATCTCTTCTATCAGATTTTTTTTGTTTTGTTTTGTGTTAGGGTAACACAGGTTTATGGTGTAGTTTACCATTTGCTCTTTTGTTTCTAAGCTTCCTGTTAGAAATGTCTTGTCCTTTTGTTGTCTCATTATAGGAGAGCATTTTCCTATCCATTAAATATTTTCATTATACTTCTGAAGCCTACCTTTCATGTAGCAAGTGAAGAGATGTACTCTTAAATACAAGAGTTAAAAAGCAAGTTTCTCTTAGTGCCGCCCAAAATTCAGGTATACAGCTGATTAGGTGTGACTGATGCTTGTGGAAAGGTGGTGTGGTCCAGTGGATACAGAACTAGGTGTTACATATGGAAAATGAGTTCTATTTTTGGCTTACTGCTTGCTGTTTGATCTAGAGGGAGTAACTTAATCTTTTAGTTTTCCATCTGAAAAATGAGGATAATGATGCTTACTCACTTTGGGAAAGCACTTGGAGATCTACAAATGAATGTAGCTGCTCATCAGCAGGTATTAACCATTGCCAAGATAGAAGAAGGAATGAAATCAAGATCTTCTGCATATTTTTTTTGTCTTTATATAAATTTGCTGTGTTAGAGTTTTCTTAAATTGGTAACGTAGTATGTGTGTTATAGCAAGTATTTCAGAGTTACAATGTCCTTTCAGAAATTGCTTCCCCATACTTTTAAAAAACAATAGCTTGAAAAAAACCCACCTGCTATGGTACTATTTTTAAAAAGACATTTCACTTTTATTCTTCAATTAGAAATCCATTTATCAATATTTGTCATGTTTATTAGTGTTCAAGCCTTAAAAATACCTGACTTATGTTTGTTAAATGTATTAATACTTAAGCTTTACACTTAATTCTTAAGAACGTTCTTCTCTTTTAAATTAATTCTCTAATTTAATTTAATTTGGAAGTTCAAACATGACTTTCTTCGTAGTCTGAAATTCAGAAAGACTCTTTTGATTCTTCTGAGTCTTTCTGATAGAAGACATTGGCCCAAATAATAGTATGCCCAATCTGAGAGGTATATGATATTATTACTATGTATAATCTCATTGATTTAGTTGATGACTGTATGTTTTAGTACTAGATACTCTCCAGATTAGGTCTTTTATATATACTTCTATATAAAATGTATATGGTATATAGATTTTATA
>NW_010426664.1:0-298 GCF_000710305.1 Buceros rhinoceros silvestris | reverse complement strand
TGCCACTGTGCTGAAAACCCCCCTCTTCTAACACATAGCGGCCTCTGCTCACGCCAGGCCTGGGCTCCTCCTGCCCGCCAACGGCCGGGAAAGGGCAGGAGCCTGCGCGGGACCCAGGAGCCACACGGCGGGGCTGCTTCCCAAACGGCCTCACCACCTCCCAAACGGCCTCTTGCCACGTTGCTCGGACCCACTGGATCAGCTCAAGATGGGGATTTTAGGGAGAACTCCCTGCTCCGTCCCAGCTGCTCGGCGGTGATGAGGAGAGCCCCACCGCGGGGCATTAAGGCTGCTGGCC
>NW_010426663.1:48251-48621 GCF_000710305.1 Buceros rhinoceros silvestris | reverse complement strand
CCGAGCCGCGTTCTTCGGGTCAGCTCCAGAGCTGGCCCCGGCAAGCTCAGAGCCACCTTCCACGCACAGGAACGGTGTTCAGCCGCTGCCTTCTAGTACAGGAGCTGTTTCCACACCCTCGCCTCCGCTGGGATGTCAAGGTTCCTGCTCTGCTCTCCCCTCTTCCTCCTGGATGTGTCGATCAGGTGTGGGTGCGGACGCTTAAGCCCAGCCTGCAGAAAGCCCACCGTTACACCGCAGAACCCACCCCGCGCCGCCGCAGGGACACCGGCGCAGAAGAGGTGAGCAGCTGAGGAGGTGCTGGAGCCCCACTGAAAGTTCTGCGAGTTCAGAACTGCTGCCCCACCTCCCCCTTTCACAATCGGGTTAA
>NW_010426663.1:44610-48099 GCF_000710305.1 Buceros rhinoceros silvestris | reverse complement strand
CAGCAGGAGTGTGTCACAGCCCCCCGGGTTCTTCTGTCGGCTGTCAGTGTCAGCTGGCACCTCAGAAAAGGCCGTTTCAGGGGCAACTCCGATAAATGCGCGCTCCTGCTTTACACAGGACAATCTCCTCCGAGCCCACTGCAAAGCAGATCCTCTCGCGGCTCTGGAGGGAGGGAGGAAGCCCTTACTCATTAAAACGATCTGCAGCACAGAAAGCCGGGGCGGTTTGTACCGCCAGGGACTACACACAGTTCCCAACCCTGTCCGGACAAGGAACACGCGCTGCTCAAGCTCTTAAAAATTAAGACTGGGGTGATTTATTAATCTTGTTAAGAACTCTGATACAAAGCACAGTAAAAGGCCACAGACCGGTAAATAAAATGTGGCTTCTGGCCACTTCGTAAATGCTGCTACAGCTCTACCAGTAAAACAGACTCCCTCTCGCACCAGTTCAACCAAGTAGTTCAACTGGCAAATAAAAGTTCCGTTCACTTACCAGTTTAAAAAGTTTAATACAGCTTTTTAAGTGTTTGCTGGTTTAAATGCTACCGATTCCAAACGGGATTCACGATTAAGTTTAAGTGAGCTCTAGAGGAGGTTATACGGCCTGGGAGGCAGGAGGGTTCCTTGCCAGAGGAGACGCCTCCGCCCGCCGAGGGCTGCAGGTAAGCCAGGCCTGGGGTGGTTAGCTTTGAACAGGTTATAGCATTATCTGTAACTATACACTATACACAGCTGTACAGGCACGGTGCAGAGCCGCCTTCTCCGGCACAGCAGACAACTCCTCAGCTTAAGACACCTTTGCCTACCGAAGCAACAAGGCACATCTGAGCAAGACGCACGCCAAGTCTGGGGGGTCCTTCCCAACTCCCGAGCCCTTGCCCGTCCTCTCTCTGGATAATCAACACCAACGGAGTATTTTGGTATTTAGATTCCAACCCTTTTTCTGTCTCCAGCAGCAAATCCACGGCAATTAAGACACGGCGTTAAAACATTCGAGAACGGGAGCTGTCGCTCGTGCGCCTCCAGCTTACACGGGGTTAGAAGGCGAGTGGCCCGAGGTCGAGAACCGGTCACGCTCTGTATCCTCGTGCTGTGGGATCATCCCGTTGTTCTCTTTGTGGTAATGAAAAGGCCACTAGTGCTCAAATCTGAAAAAATTCCACAGACGCACCTTTTTTTGGCTCAGTGCAATTAAACGTCAGTTTAAATTCATTTAGTGTCGTTTACAGTGCAAAAAGAGAGTACTTTGTATACTGGCGGCACTGAGGACGAGAAGTAAGGCGATGCTGCCGATCACCTGAGGGGAACGCTGTCAAACAGACGCAGGCCAGAGAGTGCGGAGTCTTCTTTTTCCAATCTGAACTCGGTTTTTTTGTTTCGATCAGCAGCACTTTAAGAGCATAATCTGTGAAAGTACTAAAACAGGCTGCCTTTCCTGAATAAATAAAAAAAAGGAACTTTACAAATACTATTCCAGTGTCAATGACTACCATGGCTAAGGTCATTGAGGAGTTTCTGCATTTTCTAGCAAAGACAGTCTGTGCAAAGGAGGGTGGGAGAGCTCCCTTTTGTAAGTCTTTGGTGGCAGTTTTGGTAACTGAGGGCTCGAATTGTGCCGGGGCGGGACGGGGGGCGCAGGCGGGTGGACCAGGTTGTTGTGGCTGGTGCTGATCACGCAGCAGCGGCGCAGCACCCGGGGAGAGGGCGTGCTGGGAGGAGTGCCGGGAGAGCTGGGGCCTGTGCTCGCCTCCCTCAACCAGTCGGGATCCCGCTGCAAGCGTCCCAGCGGCGGCGGCTGGAGGTTCAGAGGGCAGTTGATGAAGTGCTCGGGCGGCCGGAGCGGTACCGGTGGTGGGGTATCAGGAAGAGGGTCGCGGGGGGGCGGAGGAGGAGGGCTGTGCAGCGGCTGCTCAAAGGGGTTAGTGTAGGCGGGAGCGCGAGGCTGGATCTTTGGAGGCGGCGGCTGCCGAGGGGGAATTGCTGGAGGATCGTCGTCCGGCTTTGAGCTTCCCTACAACACCACAGAGGAGACGACACGGTAAGAAAGGCAGACGGTTAGATAAGGAGGCACCTTCTGAGAGGTGCAGGACCCTGCTGACCTCTGCTTCCAGGCGTGGCGGTACCTTTGATCTGGGTACGACCACCACGTCCCTAAGGAGGCCACAGAGTTTGGGTGCTGGGAACCGGAACCTTAGGAAAGGGCAACCGGAATGCTGCGTGTGAGAGTCTTCCAGACTAACAAAGTCCTGCCAGACGGTGGGACTCAGTGATGTTAAAGGCCTCTTCCAGCCTAAGTGACTGGACGACTCTAGATGTTCCCGGGTTTATCATCAAAGCTACTTGATAACGGACAGAATTACCTTAGCATTAGAAGCTTCCTGATCCACCTTTTTTCGAGGAGGAAGCGGAGGAGGGTTCTGCGGCTCATCACTTAGTTTAGGAAAGCTGCCCCACGAGCTGAAGAACGTCTCTGGAGAGAGAAAAGCAGCTACTTTACTGCTCGTGCAATATCGGAGCCACACAGGCTGGGCCGTTAAAGCAAACCAGGAGCCAGCCGAGGAAGCACAGCTTTGTGCTCGGCAGCAACGCGAAGCAGTAACTTCAGCGTACGAAACTCTCGATTTGTTTCTTTATCAGATATGCGCCTCACAAAGCGGGCTCCTGTTCCCAGAACCAGAGACGCACCAGCAGTTAACAGGCAACGCTGACGGACAGAAAAACGGACAGAGTGAGCTCCAAGTGAGCACTTTAAGTTTACCCTTCTCCGCAGTCCTCTGTGCTGCGGAACCTACACCCTGTTTCCCACAGGAATACAAAATTATCAGGCTGCTTAATTTGTAGCATTAGTCAAACACACTAATCATCAAGGACATTCAACCTAGAAGCAAAAGCATGCTAGAGCCTGGGAAAAACAAAAGGCAACAACTAAACCAGGCAGTTGTGATCTAACACCCGTACAAAAACCCCTCTCGGAACCCTAATGAGCACGGCCCAGGTTTCCAGCCGGGCCTTCAGCCTGCCGTTCCCACCCCGCTCTCCTGACAGCAGGAAGAGCAGGGCGAAACCAAACAGCGAACACTCGCGGTACTCACTCGACTGCGGCAGACTGACGGGCGCGAAGATGCTGTTGTTGCCTGTGGAATGAAAACTGGATTAAAGACTTTCCAGGCGGAACAAGGTGTCCTTGTGAATTACCTCAGGGATCACCACCGCTTCCACGGTTTTCTAACGCGAATTCAGCTTTTCTGCATCAAACATTCCCGAACTAGAGATTTTAAGTTATGCTGGGAATTAAACTGCATTATTCTGCTCTGTTCTGGCCTGGCCACATCGGCCTTCCCTTCCCCTGCAGCCCCAAACGCCCTCAGCATTTGCCATCGAAACACGGTTTGTCACTTCTGCCCCCAAAACGCACCCTGGAGCCAGCTCCTCGGCACAGGAGCTCCCCCCTCCCAGCCCAGCCTTCCCAGCCCACCACGACGGTTT
>NW_010426663.1:36430-44482 GCF_000710305.1 Buceros rhinoceros silvestris | reverse complement strand
CCCCCCCGACGGTTTGCGGTTTTTTTTTTTTTTTTTTTACAACACATGTTGGGAGCCTGAGGGACAGTGACACTGACTGTGAAACCATCCTGCCCGTTTACCGTAAGAGCTGTTGAGGTCGATGTCTAAGAACACGCTGAACTCCGAGGAAGCCGACACTGGCGGCGTAGAGGGGGGGTTGGGAGAAGTTGGTGCCGATGCCGTCAATTCATGCTCCGCCTCGGTGATGCGACTGAAGCTGATCTTACTGGGCTCCTTTTCCAGCGGCAGTGGGTGACTTCTCAAGGTGCCGGAGGTGGAGCCGTGTCTGCCGGTGTTGGGCCTTATCCCGGGAGATTTCAGGGGGTAGGTTGTTTTTCTAGGCTGGAGAAAGTCGGGCTGGTTAGTGCCGCTGCCATTTCAGACAGCAACGTGCCCAGGCGGTACGAGGTGTTTAAGAAGTTCTCATCAAACACACCACAAAAAGCAGAAGAGCCTTTAGACAACTGACTTGAGCTACAACCTGTTGTTCCTACACAACTGAACAGTTACGGTGTAGCTGCTGAAATCTTTTTTTCCCCAGTTTAATAATTTTTAATGTTTTTTCCCCACGGCTACGAAGAACGAAGAGCCTGGCTTCAGGTGCGAGTGTAACCCAGCCCAGCTCAAAGGCGGGTCCCTAAGGTGAATCGCGTCCCGTCCTCATTCCAGCGCCCAGAACTGGACTAATCGCGTCCCGTCCTCATTCCAGCACCCAGAACTGGACTTCCCTGGAGGTCAAGAGCAATCTCTAGCTGGGAGATGATGAGCTGGAAAGAACGCGTGCCCAGCTGGTGAGGCTGCCAGCATGGGAATCTATTTCTAGAAGATATTTTAGAGAAATTACTGTAAGCAGCAATTTGGCCACAGTAATTTCTGTCGGTTTTTGCCCTATTTGTAACATCATCTCACTCGTTCCTCCAACAGGAGGCTGCCAACAGGATTTATAGCTCTCCCCAAAATTAGAGACGTCTCCAGCTACTCGGCAGCACAATTACAACGTACAAACCCCAAGCGCTGCAGAGAGCGATCTCCCTGCTTAAAAAAGAACCCTGGGCTCCAGGAGCTGTGTTTTAGGAAGCAACTGCTGCTCCCTGGGATTGAGCTGTATTTTCTTTGGCTGCACCTTGTCGATTCTTCAGTGCTTGCAGCAATGCACAATATTCAGACAAAAGAAAAACCTAAATTAACTTCTACTTAAAGAATATTTAATGCATTAATTTTGTATGAAATCAGTATTTTAATTGATATCAATATTTTATAAGATTTCTGGATACTGTGGAATGAGAAACGTTATTACATATTCTATCAAATGACTGTGTGGTAAGAAACCCTAATTTAAATGGTAATATTTTAGGCTTTGGGGGAAAAAATAATGTTTCTTCTAAAACAAGGCAAAGGCAGGATGTTTTAGTTGTGACAAACACCTGAAATAAAAGTCTTTGTAAACCAAGTGTTGCTGGAAAATCATCTCACGATACAGAAACCTGAAGGAAATGGATTACTGAGGTAACTGTATTCTTTTTGACAGCAACCAGTGGATTTTAGCTCTCCCATTAGCAGGACAAGACTTACAAATCGAGGTGGTTGCTTGCAGTTTCGAGGTTCGATCTCTAAGGACTTGTTGAACAGATAATCTGTGAACTCCTTTTCTGGTATCTTCCCCATAGGATTAAGATTTTCAAAGAATTTCTAAACGAAACAACATCAATAATATTTCAAAAATAAGCGTATACACAGAACTTTAATGAAATGCTCGCAGCTCACTGATTAAAAATCCAGCTTTTCATCCTGTGAAGCTTATTTCCAGGAAAACCAGAGTAAAACATGCCCTGAAATCAATACAAAACAATCCAACACACAAAATAATCAAGTTCATGGTAAGTTTCCTGACACGATGGTGTCTTGTACTGGAAGATTCTTTGTCAGTTTTTTGGTCATGCACATTCTCCCCTCTCCCCCAAGATGTTTAACGCTTGATTACCCGAATTTCTGGCTCTATCCGTAAACAGTAAGGCTGGTTTTGATACTGCTGAATTTCTCCTGTAATTTCAGCCACTTTTCTCCTCTTACTGAAGTTAATCAGTTCTTTCCCTTGTCTTTTAAGGAAGTCAGGATTCCCTTCTTCTGTCTTCAAAATATTTGTTAGGTATATTCCTGATAAAGAGAGACGTGGATTTTAAAGTTCGTTTTCACTCCAAGGAACAATAAAGAAGTCTGAGCACAGGCAGACCACTCCTTTGGTGTGCAACCATCTATCAGCTGGCAGCAACGACTCCAGCCTGCGTTTTATACGGGAACAATGTGTCATTGAAATACCAAGTTTTATCTCCTTTACGTGAGATCCTGAGTTTAGGAAAAACCACGTTCAGGTCATCACCACCATCAGATCACCGATACGGCGGCGGTGTCAGACCAAGTAACGTTCATACCCACATAACACCGGTAATCCGTATCCTAAACCAGAAAACTCAATGAGTATAAAAGACAGGAGGTGTCAACACATTACAAACTCGGGCAGTCAGTATATTAAGACTTTAAAGCTAAACACAGCCCTGAACTCTTCAAGTGTTATCACGCATCGAGCTCCCGTAAGACGGACAGTACGCCCAGGATGAGCCGCCCTGGCGGTACTCACCGAAGAAAGGCACGCAGGGGGGGTTGATGGACTTCAGCTTAGCCAGGTATTTTTTAAAGTGATCTTGACTTAATTCGACTGCTTCATCCAGAACTCGTTTTTTTCTCTCCTGTAGTGCCTAAGTGGTCAGAGAGAAAAAAAAGGGGGATGTGAAGCTTCTCAATAGCAGGGTTAGTGAAACCAAGACAGTTCCCCAGTGCTCTCAGGAACCGAAATTCAGACTGGAAAGAACCTCTTTTGTCAACGCTTTGCTTTGGACTCCAGCACTATCAGTCCAAGGATTTAGCCATGTGGACTGGGAGGCTCACGTAAACAGACTGGTATTTTGTCTGTTTAAGCCTACAAGCATAATCCTGGTCTTCAGATTTCACAGAAATTAAACATTTAGTTTTGAATTTGACTTAAAGGCCTCACACTGCCTTTCAAAGACGTACAAAACTCAAAACATTTTATTCATGCTTCTTTTTCTATTTTAGCTGAGGGAGGATTTGCTGCCAAATCCTAGGCACCTCTTTTCCTCGGCAGCGAAAAGTGGAGTCACTGCTTGTGGAGCAGCCTCTCATCCTACTGTCCACGTTCCAGCAGGGGGTTGTTTCTGCCCCTGACCATCTGAACTTTCTGGGACTCTCTCACCCCAGAGAAGTTCTTCTGATCACCTGAAATACGTATTTTAGCTACGCCCTTCCCATGCCGTTCTGTCCCCACCCTTCTCACGTGGATAGGAAATGCTGCTGTTCAACTACTCCAGTTCAGGGTCCTCAGCCCTGGGATCCTCCTCTTTCACACCCATAAAATGCTGGACTGAAGCAACAGCATCGTTTCAGGCAGGTTAATGAACAACAATCGACTGGCCACAGGGTTCTCCCTTTCCAGGCCGAATCCACGTGAGAAAACTCCTGTTGAAAAGCTCCACTTGAAAAGCTCCACTTCCTGTCACAAACCCTTTGAGACACATACACACATTTTCTTATAAATAATTCTGCGCATTTCATGGAAGAAAACATGTGTGATGCAAGTGGATTCCGCTTCAGAAGTGTTTGTGATACATTTCTGGATTCTGATTCTTTTTTCCCAAGCCTTACCTCAAATGTGTGGTCTAGCCTGTATACCGACACCGAGTTCATCGCGCTGACGATCTCCAGAACACCATTGAAATTGTTCAGATCTTGAAAAACCTGCAGGATTTCTATAATCCTGCTCAGCACAGCCACTCGCTCTTCAAAATTCTCCGTTTCCACGATGCACCTAATCAAAAGTCACTGTTTGAGAAACACTGCTAAAGAAACTTGACATTTCGCCATCTATAACCTGAATTTTCCCAAGCAGGATCTGTACAGTACATCCAGTCATCCTGGTGAGCTCTCAAGAATCTCAAGCACGAATTTATGTAAATGCTTTTATCAGAGACGTAGAAAAGCGCTGCAGAGTCCTGCACCGCCTTCAACACCTTCGGATGTCCTGCAGAAACGTCAGCAGGACCTGAGCTGACCCAGCAGACGAAACTGGGGAAAAATCTTCCAGTCTCAGCAAGAGGGAAGCTGAAACGACTGTAACACCCCGCAGCCACCTCAAGATTCAAGGCAGCAGAATCCAAAGAGCAGAAAAAGGTCTCTCTCTGAACTGCCACTCCGCTAGCACCACCTGTACTTACTTTTCAAACCAAAGGGTGAGATTCGTAGTGTGACGGATCATTTTCAATAGGTTGGGGGAGTTAATTTCCTTATCTTCTTTGGTCCACACGCTGCCGACGAGTTCCGAGGGCTGCACGGCCCTGGTAACGACAGAGCGAGATGCAGGAGAGCGCTCAGTACAAACCAGCATCCTATGTCCTGCGTTTGCAGGAAAAGATTGTTTCTCCCCTTAATCACGACTTGATATTTCACAAATACGATCCACAACAGTTACTTAACGTGACTTTTTGATGAGTATTTCAGTAGAGAAGGGAATATATTTTTATCTGAATTCAAACTGGCATTTTTGAATAAGCATTTTCATACAAGAAAATTACAAAGGGGTTAAGTTTAATTTCCTGAAAACATGGGGCAGCATCTTAAAGACATCAGAAAGCATTTTTTATAGGACACTAAAGGGCTGACAGGACCAGACCTGGAAGAACTTTTGACTGGTTCTACAAATTCATACTCTTTTTTGCTCAAATAATCTGAGAAGACGACAAGGACTGGTTCAATGCTCACCTATACAGGTCGGACTCGAGCAGCGTCAGCTGCCGAGCGATTTCGATGGGGTGCAGGGTCATGAGGTCCAGCGCTTCGCTGTGCCCCACACGCCAGATGTGCCACTCGATAGGGGGAGGCGGGCTCTCGAAGGTGATGTTGTGGCTAATGCCATTCGCTTGAGCCTTCTTTCGCTTGATGATTTTAGCAATTGATTCCACCCACTTCTTCATGGATTTTCCTGCAAAACAGAAACCGTAAACACCCCCTTTTTAAACACCATTTAAGATGACTTCTGATAGTCTAAGAAATCCAACTCCCCCAACTGTACACGCACTCAAAACTGAACATTTCTCCATGCAAATTAATTTGGTTTGTAGTTCCCTAGTTTTTTCTTACGGGTTCTTGCACCTGTATCAGCTGGCAAACACAGTGAGTGTCACATGTGTCACATGTGAAGGGATTTTTGGGTGCCCACTTGCGTTTAACCACATCCACTGACAGCTTTTCAGTGGAAAAAAGTGACCCTGGGCACATCGTATTTTACTTTTTCCCCTCAGCAGCAACCACCTCATCTCCACTTTCGCTGCTGAGAGGAGAAGAACTAAAACCAACAAGCGTCAAGTGAGATCTTTGCACTGTGCCGAGCTTTGCACTGCAGAACAGGAAGATGGGGGAAACAGGTCTACAATAAAAATATAACTTTTGATATAAATAATAACCTCCTGAAAGGATAATGACTGTCAGCTGGACAATAAATGGGAAAAGCAAGATGGAGAACAGCTAGATCAGTAACCACCAGGGAAGGAATCCTCTACGGACCCAGCGTGGGGAGGAGGGAGGCGACAGTCCAAATCAGAGAGGCAGGCAAGGATGAACGCTACTGTCCAGAAGTACAGGTCAGTATCGTGATGCGCGAGGTGATTTTTGGAGCTGCTTGCTCAGGGAAAGGCGAGGCTCATAAACGGCTCAAAGGCATTAAAATGACTCCTGTGTGTACAGATACCCTCGTGCCTACAGCCGGCCAGGGGGAGCCCAGCAGGCTGTACCCAAGTGTGGAAGGAACACCACCCCCAGTTACCGTACGGACCTCTTACGCTGGAGATAAACGTCTCCAGCCTCTCTAGTAACTCCGGATCCCTTTCGAAATCGTAAAAATGGTGCTCGACCCAGTGACGGAACACATTTAATATTCTGAGGGAGAAGAGAAAACAGAAAAGATTATGGTTTAAGGACTTCAAGGCTCACCGCATGCAAACACTAAACGAAACACAAATTACAGACTCATGTAGTTGGTGATTATCAAACTTCGTGTGGATGAAGGGGCAGAATGAAGACTAAACACGGCACCAGAGACCACAGGAGGCCCCAGGTATTTAAAACCTCATTTTCCAGTCTTGGTATAGCTATAGTTTGGTGGTTTTTTAAAATCATATATAAGGAATATGAAGAATGCTAGTGTGGAGGGGCTTTTAGAAGAGGAAAAAACCTTACCAAATCAAATAGAACTGGTATTTTTAATGTCATTCCCTGGTTATTTTTTAACTAAAGAGCTAATTAGGATCTCCCATTTGGTAAAAACCAATTTTGTCATCGTTTCTCTCATCAAATCACTGATTTTGTGATTCTTTCCTGCAGGCAAATTTCAGCTTCGAAGCTGTTGCAAGTGCACTGCCCTATTTTACAGCTCTTCAATTACACAGATGGCTGTACTAGATCCAGTACTGCACGCTGAACTTCCTCGTTCTTTTTTTAGTCTCTAGATGTTCTCCAACAGACCACTAAGAAACAAGCCTCTAGAAGTGAACCACAGCTGCTCTTCTGCCTTCTGCTCTTAGGGTGAACAAAAACCTGTTTTGCCTCTTCTTCAGGTAAACAAGTTGAGCTCATACCTCAAAACTTTGATTTATCAGGGTGCACCATCGCACCTTGCCTGAAGAGCGAGCAAAAGTCTCCTCCATCAGCTGGGACGATGGACTGTCCCTGCACCAGTTCTCCAGGCAGGACAGGATGGTGGGGTTAATGGAGAGGCCGTGGTCTCAGGCTCAGAGGAGGGGCCGGTTACAGCGAGGTGTGGTTCCTCCTGCCCTACCGCCTTTGCAGAAGTGGCTCGGCTGTACGCAGAGCGCTGCTGACCTCCCCCATGCTTCGCAGCTCAGGGTAAGGTTTTCCTCAGGATAAGGTAAACCGGTGTTGTCTGGGGTGGCTCAGCTCTGCAGAGCGAGGCAAGAACATCTGAGAGGGCCAGGGCAGACAACTGGTTGTAACTGGCCAGTCTGCTGTGAGTCAGAGCACTGGAGGAGTTGGCTGGTTGAGCCTAGTCAAATGAAGGGTGCTCTATGTGAACACCTGGAGAACTAACAGCTCTCCTCTTCCCCGCGTCTGTGTTAAAGCATAAGGGTTATTACACAAAAGAATGGCTGCCCAAACAGATCATGTAGGCTGGAAATTAATGACAGCTTCTAACCATCAAAAAGAGTGATGTTTTGAAACATGTTCCCAGTAACAGTAATAGCAGCTCTTATCTCATCAGCCTTCGCCTTTGAGATATCGCGGCAGTTACACTCAGAGAGCCAGGAAGATCGCCTGGGTCTGCTGAGGCGTTTCCGGCATAGCACCTCCTCTTTCTCATGACCTCACATGCGTCTGATCTAGCCAAAGACATTACCATTTCCATGTCTACAGCAGTTTCTACCAGACGGGGAGGGAAGACAGGGAGGGAGGATGAGCACCTTCATATCCTCCCCAGTCTCAGCTCTCCGCAGCAAAGGTCAATGCTGTCAACAACACTGGAATTTGGAAATCGCTGGGAACAGCAACCTAACAGCTCCTGTTCAGGCAGTTCAGAGTTTCAAGCTACTACGAAGATGTGGCATCTCCTCAATTCAAAGATCAACTATAAGCCACAGAAGGGTGTGTGTGAAACAGCAGCTTCAAACCACGTGTCTTGTCGAGCAGGCACCAGTAAGGGGTCTGAGCTCACAAACCACAGCAGAAATGAGACAGCAAAGAGCAGCTGTCACAAGGAGAGCAATGCAACGATATCTGAACTCTTGAGCCAGCTGTGCCCCCAAAGCCCATTCTGTGTGAGATTTTATGAAGGGGCTCTATAGGCAGCTGCGTGGATGGACACAGAAACAACTACCAGAAAAGAGCAAGCTGAAATGAGGGAAAGTATGTGCTGAGAGGCAGCTCTCCCAAGAACTGGTATCTCTGGAGAAC
>NW_010426663.1:21551-36342 GCF_000710305.1 Buceros rhinoceros silvestris | reverse complement strand
ATTGCTCCTGGTGAACCCACGGGAGCTGATAAACAGAGAACACCGAGGGCCTGATAAATCTGTTCACGGCCATGAGCACGCTCAAGTATGAAGGTGACCCTGAGGCTGTGGAACTTGGACCACATCCAAGAAGGCATCAGCAGCGGCTATGTATCGACGAACACTACGGTATTACATACGTACTGGTAGTTTTTTTGTACATATGCACAAAGATACCTGATGAGCAGGGAACTCCTAAGTGACCTCTGAAGTCACTGGTGTGTCAGAATGACCCTTCGCTTTGAGCGAACTGCTGCTGCTCCAAACGGGTAACTAGAAATGAGTGTGTAGTAAGGCAGTGATGGAGGGTCCTGGGCACACGCAGTTATCTACCGTTAACAGTAACATCTTGATGCTACTAATAAAAAAGATGAAGGAATAAAAGTTGTTCTAGCAAATACTGCTAGTTGTGATCTCTGTCTCCTCCTGACTTGATCCCCTATCAGGGAAACAATTAGCCTCATTCATGCTAGAAACGCTTAATTGTTCCCCAAATGAGCTTGGTCAGCGAGACCTTGAAGATTCACTGCAGCGCAGTGCAGACAAGAGTCTCCCTGTCTGTGTGCAAATACATCAACAGGCTGGGAAAGGGAGTAAAATACCAGCAGGGCTGAAAAAAATAGAAACAGAGAAACGATCTTCATCGGCCTGTTAACAAGGCGCCCATTCAAAGTGCAGTCAGAAACACTTTCGGTGGTACATCTCACCCACACCCGCCTTACACAGCAGCCACGCAGGGTTCTTGTGGGCGGAGATCCCGGCTGCGAGCGGCAGAGGAGCGAAGGACAGTTGCACCAGCCCCAGCACTCAGTATGACAAATGGGAACATGGTTTGGGCTATTAGCCCGGCTGCAGACAGCGATTAAGTCCCTACTTGACAGCACAGCAGTCTGGAGGAGAGATTACTGTCTCCCCCATCGCCGTATAATCAGTGGACTAAAATCTGGCTCTAACTGAACAAATTTGAAAGCAGATGAACCTGAGCTGAACTGGCTGGACGTATTCCTTGCGAAACCGCTTCAGGTCCGCGCTGATGGGCTGCTCCCCTTTCTCGATCGCCAGCCTGTCTGCTTCGGTGGGCTCGGGCTCGGGGATTTCAAACCTACGAATAAAAGCACCACAAACCTGATGGCAACGCAGATGAAACACAACCCCTTTATGCAGGACATGAAGAGCGAAGCCAGGGCGGTGAAACCCAAGCACTCCTCTAATATCCAGTCTGCCCGGAATGCCTCCTCCCTGGCTCTGGGCCGCTAACACACCCAGCTCCCGCCCTGGTAATTTGCTAGTTCCCTGCCCATCACGAGGCGTCTAGACTAGGAGATAAGGTTTTAACTACCTGCTAGCTCGATTAAGTGAAGATTAGAAGAAAGCTTAAGAGCAGCTTTATCGCACTGTGTTAACATGCTGTTTGCATTAGGAGTCTGTGGTCTCAAACAAACTGCTTAGCACAGCTCCCATCTTATTTGCGTCTCGAGCCGGGCATACCCAGACACACTCTCATGCTCAAGCTAAGCAGTTCAAAACGTAACCACCCCGCAGCCAAGGCACACTAAGGGCTCCAGCTAACACTTAGTTCACGTAACTAACTAAACGAACCAGGAAAAGGATGCTTGGATTAAAAACCTGCATCGCTGCAGCCTGTTTTAACAGTCACCACTTTCTGAACTTCGCTGCAACCCAGAGCACCGCGAAGCCGAGCAGAAAAGGAGCAGGTGAACACACAAAGCCTGCCGGTGTCTTCAGGAAGGATGACGCTGCTTACCTCTCAATCAGTAAACTCAGCAGTTCCTGGGGCTTGCAGAAGGAGCGGTACGTGGTAAGGAAAGTACGTACAAAGTTAGGGTCTGTGAAGGCAGAATAAGAAGACAGAGTGGGGTTTTTTTTCCAGTTGCGAAGTATCGGAAGTAAAATACACATACACTCACAGAAAAAGTTTAAAGTGCAGAAAATACACAAAGGTTCTAAGTCAAGTACTCTAACTTGAAAAATACCAGAAATTACCCGCTTGTGAGGTTTTCTTTTCTCTCTTTGATGCATTTCCGCTGTAGAAGTATTCAACTGCACATACTATGTTCTCTCAAAAACTGGCTCAGCCATGCCGTGCGGAATGCCTCACGCTCCCAGAGAAGGCAGCTATCCCATAGCTTCATAAGGACCAAGAAAACACGGTGGGACTAGGCTGTCCGCTCTCTCGACACCAAAGACACCTCTACCATCCCAACCAAACGCTTGTCTTACCTGCTCTCCAGCGGTGGGGCCGGCCCCCTGCCCCGGCCACCCGTCACAGCGCTCCCCTACCCTCGGCAGAGCAGCCAGCAGGGAACGCGTGACAGGCAGCGGAGATCTTACAAAGCAAATACCTGCAGCCGCTCAAGGTGTTGCATCGCCACAAGCCACCACCCCTCTCTCCTGCTGCTTCTCATCGCTACGGTGGGTGTGTTACCATGGGATGTGCCTATCCGCAAGCTACCGCATGTTTTATTGGGCCCGCTCTGCTATGTGAAAGGAAAAATATTGTTCCCTTAATCTCTTTTTAATTCCACTCTCTTCTGCAGTTTCTTAGATCGTGAATAACAAGCTGACAAAATCACTTTGCTGTGAGTCAGGAGTGTGGATTTGGGCTCGTTGGGAGTTTCTTTCTTCTTGTTGTTCTGTAAATGGTCCTGAGCCTGTCACAGCGTTAGGTGCAGGTAGCTCACACCAGCTGCCTTCAACCTGTGGGCAGGGAATTTCTGTACAAAGCCCACAGAAGATTAAAACAAACTCTGCTTTTAAGGAGGTTTAAATTCCCTGCAGAACATTGCAGCATTAAGGGATCCATATATCGGAACGTGCTTGCAAGCTAAAAGTAACAGTGCTCTCAGTCTGTGATCATGCTGCTGAGTTCGCACCCTTGTCCTGCCTCCACGTCACCTCTTCAGGACTATTTAAGACGTTTTAAAAGCACATCTTTCCCTTACACAGACAGGCAGGTAGCAGCGCAGCGCCGCAGACAAGATCTGCGCTTCTCTCTAAATGGAGGCTGCTGCTCTGCGCTCTAACCCGCGTAGGTTATTTAATTTTGTAAAGGACATTCTCAATAAAACAGAAAATACAAGCAATGCGCTCGTGCTTTAAATTCAAGAGTTTAACAACCCTACATCCGCTACCTCCCGTGGTGTCCAACTGGGGGCTTCGCTGATGTGACAGCAGCCATTCTGCAGGTGCAGAGCCCGTGTGCTGGAGCAAAGGCTGCTTCAAACAACCCTGAAACTAATGGCCACCTCCAACACACTGACAACTGGCCCAAATACAAACAAAAAGGACCACCGAGATCTGTCCAGAGTCCCTCCACATGCTGTTAGCCATCAAAGTGCCCTCGTGGAGGCTGAGCAAGAGGACTTTGTTAGTCTTGGCTCCAAACACCGTTTGGAGAAAGCACATCAAGATCCAGGAGGTGAAGCTTTCTCTGAAGGTTCCCAGGCTCTTGTGCTAGAGAAGCTGAGGTTACACTGTCAAACCAACGCTCAAATACACCAGCTCACCCAGGGGAAGAACTACGCGTCCAGGTCACCAGCACCACCCCATTTTAGACATGGATGACGTGGGACTCACAGATGACACAGCTGCGGATTACTTGTACACCAACTAGTGGCATCAACACGGAGCTTCAAGGTGGGAAATGCCATTTTTTTATTACTTTTTTAAAATACACACTATCTACCCTTGGTTTTACAAAAAAGACACCCTTAAATTCCAGGCACTTTGGTAAGAAGCACAAAGGAGACTGTTGCTATTGGAGGTTTTGCAGAACTTGCTCGCCACTTCCACCAGCACCCTTCCGCCAGCTTCTCTACGTCCCCCGTCAGCGCCTGCTTTTCACCCCGAACCCCAGACCTACCATTTCATCAGCACTGGCACTTCATGGAACTACTGCAAGGTTTCATTTCTGCGGCTTTAAGACGAAGCCTGAAGAACGCTGATTGCAACTTGCATCCTTTTCTACCAAGGGAGTGCACAAAGCAGCAGGTTGAAGTATAATAAATACAAACTTCCAACCATTTTTCTTCCTCCACAGCCTGTGTAACAGCACCACTGCTTTGGCCACGACACTCTCAGGAGACACACTGGTGGCTCCTATTAGACCACTGATTTTTTTTTTTTTTTGAGGAGGTGAGGACTTGCATACCCCAAATTTTCCTAAACCTTTGCCAGCAAAGGCAGTTGATTTAATAACCTGGGGTTTTTTTTCTGCAAACCTCACTTTACATTTAACTATACGCAGGAAAAAAAACAACTGAAAGACAAAAGAATTAATTTCGTCGAATAGAACCTTACAAAACACACACGCCTCACGCGCACAGGATACCTGCATACATGTGGTAGGTCAACCGCTCAATCAGCTTGACGACCGTCCCTCCCTTGATGATGGGAATGCCATTCCCGCTTTGCAAGTTGTCCTCAAAAACGATGTTATCCTCAGAGTCTTCCACGACGAACCGGTACACGGTTGGGCTGGGCAGCCTCAGCGGCTGTTCGTTCTCTTCTTGCAGCAGGACTGAATCGAGCATCCTGTCCAGAGTGCTGCGGTACTGGAGGGAGATCAGAGCCGCCATCCAGTTACTCTTCTCCTCAGCAGACTTGGCCGCGAACACGATGCTGTTGTCATCTTTAGAGACCAGCTCGAAAGCGTGTTTATACTCAGACGTGTCGTCTTTATCAATAATCTGTATTTTCCTCATGACGATTTTTTCCTTCAGTCGATACTCCGCAGTGCTGTAGCCGGGAAGCCGCGACTGCCCGTGATTCGTTTTACAGCTGATCATTAAACCGTCAAAGAGAAAGATGTGGCGCTCATGTTTGGCTCCTATTTTCGTCAGGCCGCCTTCCATTATGAACTCGTTACAGCACTGCCCGATATCTTTGCCTTCCCAGCCATCAATATTTTTCTGGATTTCATTCATTTTCTTGATGGCCAAGTGCTTGCTTCTTATTTGTCGGTTGTAGAAGCGACAGACTGGCTCCCTTGAATGAATAAAAGAAAAAGACATGACAGGCACATTCCTCATTTGCCATCCCAAGAGACCAAAAGAAAAATCAACTAAATTAACTGTTTATATCATTATTTTTCTGCCCTAAATATGCCCTAACCAAGACTACTGTTCCAGATAAGCCACGTGCGCTGCTTTGGCTGGGGAAGGACTAACATACTGACATCAGTCACAGAAGTGGACTGTGAAGCTTTCGGGCTGCTACGCCCATGTATGATGAAAACTGGCACAAAGACATGCCCTGAACAGGAAATACACAGGAAAAAAATCACTATTCCTTCCTCATCTATTCCTCCTCTGCCAGCTTTAGGGAACTAGGGTAGTCCTGTGGCTTGTTACCCAGGCCGGCGTCTTGGCGAGTGCTTGCTGTAGATGCGCTCCATGCTGCACTGCAGGTTCAGAAGGGCAGTAATGGCTTGTTTTAAGCACTCCCGATCCTCTTCGTCCTCGCTGCACTCCTGCAATTGCTGTGACACAATAAACATCGGTCGGTCAGGCTGGTCTGATTCACAGAAGGGTAGGAAGCCCGGCAAACACCCGTACACAGTGTTATCTACAGGGCTCGGTGAGGATAGGGACTCCGAGCCCAGGACAGAGTTGTTTCTAAAGGCACACTAAAAACTACGTGCACAACTAAAAAGCATTTGTGAGATATTCAGGAGAAGTCAGTGGATACTCAGCAGGAGAGAGCAGGGGGAGGTTCCAAAGATAACCTGTTACCCGGAGCCCAGAGGAATTCTCAGGTGCCACTTTTTCTGTTACCTTTTCAGCAATGCCCTGTTTCACAACGCATTCTATTAAACAGTTTGGAGGTTTGAAATAGCTGAGAATTAGCTGCTAGTTTACGTAACTATGCGCAGTTTCCCTTTAATCAGTCAATCTCAATGTTTCAGAGCAAATCTAAGCAACAGAATGACCAAGAGTCTCGCTTTGCTTCTTACCATCCTAAATTCCACCATCTTCAGCAAACTATGTCAAGAAGAAATGTCAATTTTGCACGGTGCAAACTAACACAGTTAAAAAAACCCCCATGGGCAGGCCAAGCCTTGCTGCCACTAGCAAAATGTAAAGACAGTGAGAAGCGAGTATCTCCTTTTTATACAGACTGGATCCACCTCCACCACTGAGCAGAAACCTCGAACTGGGAAATTCAACAGGCTTTCATGTCATCCCCGTAAACGTGGCAGCAATATGCCCCGCGCAAAGCCTATCCGCAGAGGTCCTCTTTTGGTTCTTTAAGGTGAGCGCTCCTAAAATACTGCTGACATAAATAAGAGATCTTTCTTTTTAACCCCTTTCATGTTCAAGATTTCAATTTTTTTTTTTTTTTTTTTTTTTTTTAAGTAAATTCAAGCAAATAGACTGATGGGTGAAACCAAGCCAACAAGCCACGGAGTTCTGGGTAAGCTCTGGTTTACCTCCGTACTCGAAGAGAAGTCTTACTTACAAGCACTCAGCGTGGCAGAGGCCTTCTTTTCCTTTCCCCACTACGTTCCCTCAGCAAGGATATGTAGCTTCCTCTAAAAGGAATCGAGAGAACAGGGTTTGACCAGATGGGTCCACTCTCTTCATGTCGTTTCCACTACTAACATCTTTATTTTTCACATGCCCAAACAACCTCCATCTTGCACATTAGAGAAGGGAAAGCTTCACGGCCAAAAGTTTCTGGGAACTTTAGAAGCTGAGGAACAGTACAGGGAAGGGAAAAGTAAGCTGTCTGCCTCTGAGGAAAGCCTTCTTTTCCTTAACATCAGCCACAGAAATGCAAAAAACCCATCCAAATGGTGTGAAAAGATGACAAGTGGGGAAACGTACTGGCTCCAGTAAAATACTCTTTCTCCTCCTGTCCTGAGCGGAACGTCTTGCACCCCTTTCCCCAGGGAGCTGTGTTTGGCAGCTGTAAGACATCAAATGGCACGTTCGGCTTTTTTTTTTTTTTTTTTTGTAGTAGAAAAGAAAACAATTGCTATATGCACATTTGGGAGTTATCTAATCCATTTCTAGCCTTACTGTACAGATCCCTGAAGATCAGGAGGCCACCTGAGGCATATCGCGTTCTCCGCACTCACTGGACTAACATCTCCAAACGCCAGTTCTTAAACAGCAGATGCCAAAGCACAACATTTTCTCTAGACAGAGAAAATAGGTAAATCTTCAGACAAGGGCCAAGGGGGTCCTGCTTCTGCCAGACGTGTTTAAAACACCGGTGACGATAAACTGAGAATATTAACTATTTGATTCACCATACAGAAAAGAGTGATGAACGCCGTTCACCTAAACGACACCGCGGTGATCCTGTAGAACGGCGGCCAGGGCTGCTCTGTCAGGCAACAGTTAGGTAACAGTGGAAAAGAGCAAAAGGTGGAATTTTGTATGGTTTGGGTTGCTTGATAACAACACAGGGAGTCACATGCAAGAACCAGGGATAATCTTGTGCCTGCGAGTCACGTGAGAAGGAAGGATGGACTCTGCCCATACAGGAAAGTTCTCTTGGGCTGGAAGAGAAACCTGAGCAGACCTCTGCCTACCTTCAGGATTTCAGTGACACACCTAACTGGTGTCTCGCTCAGGATCTGGAGGGGTTACAGGACCCCTTGAGTTCTCTGCACTGCTCTCCATGAATAATGTTTCCTGGAACTCTGGTTTCTGAAGGCACAGCCAGAGCTTCAAAGTCTGAGGAAACATTAAGGTCTCTACGCTGCCAGCACTGAGGCACTCACGCTTGGAAGTGTCAAGACTGGTGCTTTAAACCCAAATACTCTGATAAACAATTAAAGATACCACAATCAGAGTATTTTTGGGTTACCTGTTTGTAAGATCTAGAAACTTTTCACCACTACCACTATTTTTTTTCCTTCAAGATCTATTTCTTCAGCGTTACTTCCTTCAACCTTTGCTGTCATCACTCACTCTGAAACAACCTACAGCAGCTTCCTTTTCTGTCACTAACATGACATCGGGGCCTGCCCTCCACTCACGGTGTTTCCTGGTGACCTCTGTACAGCTGCTAACGAACAGCTGCCAAATCAAACACATTCAGCATGGGGGTCTCCAAAGAGCACCTGACCCTCCTGCCTCTTGCTCAGGCAAAGAGGTGTCTCCAATGCAGGTCCTGCACCACAGGCTGCACCAAGGAGAAAGGCTTGGAAGAATTTTCAAGCTTTTTGCACTCCACTTTCATTCATTTTTGGTTTGCTTTTTTGCAAAAGAGCAAATGTTGACGCCTGCACTTCTGTAATCATTCATTGTTTTCTTTCGTTACCTCCCAGTGCAGCAGGGGGGTTTGGTAACTTTCGTTAGGAGAACAGCCTCAGCCTTAGCTTCTCTCCCTGCTGAAGCCATGACAATGTCAACATTCTTCTGCTTCCATTTTTGCCAGGTCTTTTGCAACCACAGTTCCCGGAGACAAACACAACGGTAACAGAGAAGCGGCACTGACAGTTTACAATATATTAATGTTGTGGAATAAATCATCATCATGGCTTGGCTTCGCGGACAAAGATTTGGGAAGGGCTTTACCCACGCTTACCGCAAGCGCGCTGATGGCTGAAAAGGCCAATGCGGGATAGGTAAGGCCGCTTGCAAAAACCACAGCGGAAGGTCTCCTTGGGTGGTACAGTCGAGGCACGGTTCTTTCTGCGCTGTCTTTTCTCCTTGAGACTGATTCTACGTGTGCTCTCAAAGGAAGCAGCAGTGTTATGTGTGGTGTGTCTCCAAATCTCTCGACTGGAGGCCAGGGTGGACCTCTGATGGTGGTACTTTAACTCTAAAAACACTCTGCTTTTTAAAACCCCCTGCTGTCAATTTAGGATATTTTCAAACTGCAACACAAACCCCAAATTGTAAACTGAGGTGATTGCAACATTCGACTGTATTTACCCCTGTTCACTACGGAGGGGCATTCCGTGTTTCTGCTCTGCGCTCACTAGCTGAGAAAGACTCGAGGCAGCCAAGCGTCAGCCTCTGAATTCTAACTCTTCAGAAATCGTGGAGACTGTGGATAACAGTTAAATTTAATAGTTGGGTATCGCCTAGTCCTCTCTTTCATGCAGCGTCCTGCTGCATTACCCAAGGTAAAACCAAATAAAACAACAGAAGGCTTTTGCACTACCTGCCAGACTTTCCTCTTCAAAGAGAGGAGGAAGTTTAAGAATGTTTGTGTAGAACCTGATCCTATGGATATCAGTGGGCGCTGGGAGCAGACTCAGAGTGCCCAGCAGTCCTGCAGCGTTACGGACTGAAGCCAGGCTGTCCAAAGCAAACTGCCTGCTCTGTGCCATGGTTAACACATCGATAGGAACCGCCCTTTCCTGTCACTGAAGAAAAAGCTAGCAAGTCTGCACGAAAAGCTTTTAATCCTGAGTTCTGAAAACACACAAACCTCTGCTCAATAAGGCACATATGCTCCTGTTGCCCTAAAACATGGACAAACACCACGCAGCGCCTAATAGCGACTGCATGTTCAGGTCTCCCAAAGCTGCGGCACGAGATTAATTCCCCACCGATGCACTCCACTTCCCAGCTTTAACACACAATGGGTCATTAATTAGCCTGACCTTCAGCATAATGCAGGTCGCTAATCCAATTATGTCCTCTGAACGGGAAAGAGGAACATTTTCAGAAGTTCCAGAGAATTATCCTACGGAACGGACCCTCGCGGAAAGGGCAGTTACACTAATTTGAAGGAGCGCCGTATCTCCGAAGCACTCGGTGCTCACTCCACAGCAGGGCTGGCAGAGCCACACGGTGCTGCCACTGTCACCCTGCAGCTCTCTCAGCAGGTCATTTCTGGTGGAGGATGTCCTTATAGAAAAACGAGCTTTACGAAGGCGAATAGTAAACCTGCGGCAATGTGAAGTTTCTGTTCCCAGTAGAGACAGCGCAGTTATCTAGAGAAAAGACCACCGACCCTTAGGGATCTTCTTGGTTTTTAAAGCTTTGTTAACTCTTTTCTAAACTGACTATCAAGAGAAAGGCTTAAGGGTTTAAATTCATTGAGACCACTTGGATTTAAACCCTTCCACAGAATACTGGCAGTCCATACACTGGAGATGTGTCATTCATGGGTCCAAAGAAATCACCCTTATTTTTACTTATCTAAATGGGGCAGGCAGAAGATCACAGCAGACAGAATGAAAACAAGACTAACTTCAAAATATAATAAAGGAATAAGGACAAAATACTAACTACAGACCTGGTCTCTTTAGAGAAAATGCTATATGGTATGATACCTATGTTCTATGCTGCAAAGTTCCCTTTTCTTCCTTCATACTGGTCAATCCTTTGAAATAAAGGATATACCACACCTGTACAACACCGCTAGGATCAGCTGTTATGGGGGGAACTTCAAAGCATCATCTGGGTCACTATTTCAAAACATCAGCTGTAGCCACAGGACATTTCACCTGTTTAGTTTCAGAATATGCCACTTAGTGGATAATTCACTTCCCCTTATAAGCATTACCAACCTTCCCAACACAACGGAGCAAATAGAAACCTTTTTTTTTTTCCCTCATCATCCTCAGCTGTCTCAAGGCAGCTCTGATTTCAGTATTTTCCACGATACTGCATTTTCTGCAGCAGCAGTATTTTTTCTGATTCTGGAAGGGTTCTTGCCGATCTCGGAGGCTCTGTTTCTGCTGACTGCTGGCCTCTCTTCTCATAACTCACAGCAAAAACATTTGCTTGTAAGCGGAAAGGCACATGCTTAGTTACTTTTTGGCTTTAGCTGCTGTACCCAAGGGAAGTATCTACTGATGTGCACCACCCTCCCTCCTAGTGCACGTCAGGATAAAGTAAGTGCAAGTGATCGGTGGTCAAACCATAGAGGCTGTTCTAAAGTAAGTAATACCTCAACAGACAGAATTGCTCGTAAATATGGTCTAAACGCCTGCCTAAACAACTTGTACGCTAAGACCCCTGAAATCAGTCCTACAGGAGTAACTTTATCATCAGAATCAGAATTCTATGAAGCCTGGTATTTCATCAGGGTCATTTCTTAGAAGAAATGCCTCCCCAACCCCCCAAACAGCATCAGCTGAGCTGCAACTGGAGCATGACTGGAGACTGAGAATACTGACCTGAATTACTTCAGCTTTCTCTGAACGGACAAAAAGCTCAGAACTTGAGGAAAGAAGCAATTAGATTTGCCTATTTTAACCACAGCAGAATTCAAGTTCAATAAAGGTTTGTTTAATAAAACACAGTTACTTCAAATGTTCATATCACAGCAGCTTTTCAAGACTTCTCAGACATACACTAACTGGTGTCAAATTAACGTTTTCATACCTTTCGACTTTCAGCAGCACAAGGAAAACCTAATTGCTTATTTAAAAGCTCAGATTCTCCCCATTAAGAAGTGTTTTAAGTGGGAAACAAGTGTGGCTTCCTTTACCTGTAGTAACTCAAAGTAGTGCAAACAGTGATAGACAGGGATCAGCATGAGGCGCGGGAGGACGTATCGCACGGCTTCTTTAAACCCTTCGGCAGTGGACTGGAAAGGAGAACAAACAGCGTTACCTACACTGCAATACTCAGCACGGGTCTGGCCGAGGCCCTGAGGTTAGCACTGCTGGACGGCTGCGCTAGACACAGCCAGAGTGTCCCTTCCCATCGACACTTCTCCTAGACAGGGATCAGCATGAGGCGCGGGAGGACGTATCGCACGGCTTCTTTAAACCCTTCGGCAGTGGACTGGAAAGGAGAACAAACAGCGTTACCTACACTGCAATACTCAGCACGGGTCTGGCCGAGGCCCTGAGGTTAGCACTGCTGGACGGCTGCGCTAGACACAGCCAGAGTGTCCCTTCCCATCGACACTTCTCCACTGGCTAGGGCTGAGCTGGACGCCTGGCTCCCCAGTCAACAGCCACATCCCAGAACACTGAAAGTGCCTGAGTATCTCCTGAAAAAAAGCTCATGCCCATTGCCAAAATAACATGTTTTACCCTGCGCCACAGTCTGCTGCAGACTGTAAAGAACACGCTGGAATGTCAAAGAGCAGCCAGGACCCTCACACAATCTAATAAGCCTGTCACCCACCTCCCTCCAATGTCCCCTCCTCCCAATTACAGACGCTGGGCTTCAATTTACATCCAACACGCCACAGGAATAGCAAGTAATATCAAGAAGTACCTCATCAAGTACCGAGGAAATAAATACTAGTCTCTCCTCCCTCAAACTGAGAACCGCAAATTATGACTTCGAAAATGAGTTGGAAACCCTTTCCCATTCCCCGCATTTAACTAACACACTAATTCAGGTTGTAAGATGAGGAGAGGTTTTCCAGAGGGTGGAGAAGTCCCTGCCACCTTCCCTACCAAGATAACTAGTGAATTCCCCGCTCTCCTGTCTGGAAATGAGCTCACCCCTCAGTTTAAGGCTTCCGGCTGCACCTCTCTGCAACCACAGGAGACAGCTCATGTATGTCCACGGACAGAGCCCAGACCTCCACCTTCACTCCACAGCTCAGAGAAGCAGCGTGAAGCGACATCTCTAGGAAAGCCAAAACCTTTCTATGGTGAGGAGAGTCAGAGAGGCGGCCAGATTCACTGTCAAATTACTTGATTACCAATTTAATCTGGAACAGGGCTTTAAACTTGCTAGGGAGGTAGCTAACGGGCCTTTCTTCATCCACCAAGCAAACGTAAGAATGAGATGATCCAGCTTACCAAACGCTTAAGAGGAAACACTCACCCTGAAGGAATGGCTCAGAGGAATCTCAGCTTGCAGAGACACGGCCCCACCGAACTGTACAAACTAAGTGCTTCTACACACTGGGTTTAGCTAGGAGCACCACTGACCGAACACTTGCTCAGCAGCTTCTCTAAGAGCATTTCTGAACACAAGCTCAGTCTTTGGAACAGAAGTGTCTGACAGATCTGCCAGGCTGGCAGAAGGAAGTGATAAATCATCACACACTATCTTGCTGGACAGTGCTATTAAAGAAATCATTCACAAAAACTACCAGTCCCAGCCTCAACGCTGAACAAGGGGGCCTGGGATATGTATGCAAGAAAATATTGCACCTGGGTGCCTGTGTTTGGCATTAAAAGGCAAAACAGAAAGAGAAGTGACAGGTACGGGAAGTCACCCTCTATTCTCAAGCAAGAGAGTCTGATGTGAAGACAAAAAAACCTGCAAAAAACTCATGGATGGGCCAGGACTACGTCCAGTTTTTACAGGGAGAGGCAGAGTCCCAAAACCTTACACTGAACAAAGGTCAGAATCTAGAGGATTTCTTCCTCAGTAGGCAGTAAAGAATTACTGACAAAATTCAACCCTTTGAGATATGAGAACTAAACAATTCAGTGTTTCTCGCTGCACTCACCTGGAAGTGGAGAGCAACAGCGGGTTTTGCCATCAAGTTATTAAAATGCTCATGAAATTGTGGGGAGAGAATATCCTGGGACAAGGTTTCATACGGATCAAAGGCTTGTTCCTAAATAAAACCAGAGAGTTACAGACATACATGAAGGATGTGGTACAAATCCTTTAATAAGCTGATACACGAGTGGAACTTCTCAAGAAAAGATCAATTTTGCAAAACAAACGTTCAGTAAACCACAACCCTTTTTCACTTCCAACTTCTAAACGCACACAACGTTTTCCCAGCATTCCTCTATCTCACCGTACTTACCACTAACACAGACTTGGTTTTACTGAAGCGGTGGGAACCAAGGGAAGTCCTTGCCTTCAGCCCACCCACGCTCCACACAGAAGGGTGATTTACCTCCCCTCTGCCAATGAGGAAGTGCAGGTGAAGATGAACTTCAGAGGCTGTCACAAGGAGGCATTGTTGTACTACCACCAGGTCAGGGGATGTCACCTAAGAGCCGTCAGTCACAGCGCTGGACTCTGCACACTTTCCTGGCTGGGCTGGAAGGCTGAGAAAACAGCTCAGCTCTGGGACAAAGCAGCTGGTCTGAATGAGCCTCAGAGGAAAGTCCTCTGACGACGCCAAAGTGCAAAAATTGTGACTCCAGATGGAGCATCTGGCTGTGATTCTGTACTATCAACTCCAGCAGCATGGGATGAAAACCTGACTGTACACGAATCTCTGCAGGAACAGTTTATGACGGCTCACAGATCACCTGCTCCAAAGTCCTGAGCCTCTGCAGATTCACTGGGCTGAATCACTCATGAATCACTGGGTTATCCGGTGCTGATGGCGCCGTGCCCAGAGTGAGCGCAGACTCCAGGCTGCAGAATTTGGGAGTACCGAACACCACAAAGGCTCCCTTGAACGTTCAGTCTCCAGCCTTCCCTTGCAGAGGGTCCAGGGGATTTCCTGCCTTACTCCGGGGACAGCTGCAGTTAAACTCTTTGTGGGGAGGAGAGGCACAGAGTGCATTATTTTCTGACATGCAAATTGGAATCATCCTGCCAGCTCTCCTCATCAACTCCTATCATCGCTGTCCCTTCACATTGGATTGTATCCGGGAGGGGGGATGAAAGAGCAGAAGGTTTGGCTGAAGAGATGATTAGACACTCTAACTAAACCAGCTGGTTTTCTTCAGTAGAATCTGAATCCAGTTTGGAGCCTGGGTTTGCTTTTGTTGTTTGCCTGCCCACTACCTATGAGAATACAATGCAGGGCTCTTCTTTGACCACATCCAATTGAAGATGGGGGACAATAACCCTGCAGTTACTGCTTCTCTTTGCCATATTAACCAAGACAAGCTGAAGATAAACCTCTCTGGCAGCAGCAGATCAGCCGT
>NW_010426663.1:19200-21360 GCF_000710305.1 Buceros rhinoceros silvestris | reverse complement strand
AGGAATGCTGCAGAAGTTAGGGATCTCAGGCAAAAAGCTTAGTGTAGGAGTTAGAATTGTAGAACTTAGCATCAAGGAAAATTTTTTGACCAGCATATTAACAAATACTCAGCTCCTACTGTGTCAGGCATCAAACTTTTAACTTCCCCACACCAGGAAAAAAAAATGTTTTATTTTCCCCATACTTTCTTATCTCAAAAGCACTACAGTATTGCTGTTTAAACTTTCCAGAGAACCGATGCAGAGGAACAAAGCAGGAAGGTTCTCCAGCTTGCAAGGGCTGTTTGTTTTTAATTATCCTTCCAAATAAGTTGAAGGACCTTGATAATGGAAACAGAGGGGAACAAGCCTGGCAGGAAGATAGGCAGAGCAAATAAACACTTCACTTTCCTATCTCTCTTTAATGATCCCTTCTGCAAATACAGACAGATGATCGAATGAACAGCCTCGTTAGGAAGCAGGTCTTTGCTCTGCACTGACTGAATTTTACCGATGGAAAAGGACTGGTTTCCCTTAAAGCAGGGGATGCTCAAGAGGAGCTGTTGCAGCGAACCGAGACGGGGATGTTTTCCAGGACAGTGCTGCACTACTGCAAATTTTTGAGCCTTTTTTCAATTTTCGTGTAATAAAGCTACTTGCTTTATTTCATTGTTCAAACACTCTTCCTTATCATTATACAAACAACTACGCTTTAATGACTCAAAATCTAAGACGCAGTCAACTGGACTTCCCTAGTGGTGTGACAGGAGTGGGTTATTGAAGTAACGCCAGGAGAACTTGATGACATATTCGTAAGCGAGTGGCCCATGGGCTGAAGGACCTGTATTCTTCACACCCACAAAAATGTAATCATTTTCCATCTGGGACTGGTGTGTTCATGCTGTCCTTGGATTTTAAACGCTGAACACATGTAAAAGTGAAATGCAAGTTTTATTGGTTGTCATTTTCTTTATAAACAGTTTAAAGATAAACACCCTAAACTTCACATTCACCACGTGGCTCATCTGAGATTCTCAGGGCAGAACTTCGCCCCTGACTTCCTCTGTAATACCATCGATGTGAATTACCCTGACATTTTGGTTCAAAAAATTGGGCTGACAAAATACTTGTTAATAATGTTCCAGTATGAGCCACACCAAATCCATGTGCTGAGCCCTCCCTCATTCCTGCTCTTTAACATCTATCTGATAGGTCAATGGGTATCAGCACTCTTCCTGCCATACTGAACAGGAAAAGCTGCTGGACCCTTCATCCCCGCCCCGAGCCACTGCCTTAGAGACGCTGCCCATTCCAAATGTGTAACAGGGCACTGGCCTGAACTAAGAGGCACTGTGTTTGAGTTAGCTCACTGAGCAGCAGTAGCATCTTGTAGCTCTGCCTCCAACTGCTATGATTTTTGGGTGGCCTTGGGCCTGACACTGATCCTACAAAAACGGCAGCAGCACTTTCTTTCAGTAAGCAATCCCCGGTAGTTCCTTCTCAGATCCACAGGATCACAGCAACTCACTCCCACTCGGAAATAAGATTTTAGTTTTGTGCTTACCTGCTTGGTACCATTTTTGCGACAGGTAGAACACACCCTTTAGCTTATCTAGCACAGAATGGGTAGGGAAGATCTCTGCTCAGAGCTTATTACACAGACATTTTACAACTGCACATTTTTTGGATATTGGAGTCATGACCAAAAGTTTACTAAAAAAATACAACAATCAGTGATTAAAAAAAAACCAAACCACAACCAAACCAAAGCACTGTACCTCTGCAAGGTCCTCAAAGCAGCTGCCGGCCAGAGGGTGAGGACTACTTTCATCAGTCATTTCGACAGTATCCTCGATCAAGCCTAAAAGCTTCACTGTCAACTCGTGAATATCTGAAATGTTGCTAAATATCACATCGATATCCTGCAAACATAAAAGGCAGCTCAGTGGTGTTTGGAATACTTTATTTTGCTGATGTAAATACCAGAGCATTCGTAGTGCAGTCTGAACCAAGAGGTAAATGGAGAGGAGCCAAAGAAAAGTGAGGAAGACAGTTAAATGACGTTGTCCCAGCCCCACAGGCTTGCCTGGGCACATCCAGCCTTGCACAACTCCCACCCCAGAGAAAGAACCCAACCACACCAAGCTGCACAGGCCGGAGCACCGCAATGCCAGCATGGGC
>NW_010426663.1:18259-19064 GCF_000710305.1 Buceros rhinoceros silvestris | reverse complement strand
CCTGGCCTTTTGTTTCAGCCACAGTTCACAGCTGATATTTTCACTTTGATATTTCTCCCATGCTATTTTCCCCTCTGCTGGGTCTTGTCTCTTGGAACACAATAGGAAAGAGGTGATTTAGAGCAGCTCCAAGGTCAGACCCTCTAAACCACAGGTAAAACTAAAGCAGCTGCTTGGCTACTGCAGCAGAAAGCTACCTGGGTACAGAGCAATCAGCAGCCTCCTTTGCCAAACTCTCCTTTCAGATTTTTCAAACCCACACATCACAAACACACCCAGCTAGGCAGGTCAGACCCTCTAAACCACAGGTAAAACTAAAGCAGCTGCTTGGCTACTGCAGCAGAAAGCTACCTGGGTACAGAGCAATCAGCAGCCTCCTTTGCCAAACTCTCCTTTCAGATTTTTCAAACCCACACATCACAAACACCCCCAGCTAGGCAGCCCCTTCCAAGGACCTGCAATCTTCTTTGGACCCTCTGAAAGACGCTTCTCAGAAGCCTTCTCTGCCCCAAACTACCCCTGCAGAGCTTCCTCTCTCACTACTGCTCCTTCTCTTACAAGAGCTGTGCTTCCTGAGAACAGGATTTGCCACGCGCACCACTTCAAGGGAGCATTTCCATCACTTCTCAACTGGAGAGTCCCTTTAAGTCAGTCACTCACGCTAGAGAACCCAGAGCCAAGGGCTGGTTTACTTGTAGCGTCTGCAGATGGGGCTGTCCCGGGGCAGACTGCAAATGTCAACTCAACCATTCATCTGCCTCCACTGTACGTGCAGGAGATAACTGTTCATCTTCGTGTTAAGCAC
>NW_010426663.1:14725-18121 GCF_000710305.1 Buceros rhinoceros silvestris | reverse complement strand
ACGACCAAAGGAGTTCAGCTACCGCTGGCATCCGACGGGGCATCGGGTCCATTAAGCCTCACTCTGAGGGCAGCACTCGTCATAAGATTAATGGCAATTCCTCCCGTTTATTTCACAGAGAGACACTCTCATTATGCACTGACACACGATAAATCACATTTAATTTTACCTCCCACACAGTTAATGTAAAATTGATGTGTTATGGCTGCTAATGGAGCAACTAGCATTACAATCGATTGCCTATTAAAGGACTTACATTAGGTGTGAACAATTTTCTGTTGGATAGGAAAGCTTCCCGAAACACTTTTATGATCAGATTCAGCTCCCGCAGGTACTGCCTTTCTTCCACAATTTCGTTTCTCACTAGGTCATAGTAGTTGAGTTCCCCAGAGGAAGAGGGCTCATCTTCACAGAGAGAGACCAAGCCGATGTCATCCTGATCAAACATATCCATCAAAACCTAGCAGAGAAAGGAAGAGTATTACTAGCAAGCCCGATTTTTACACTTGGCTCAAGCTCAGCTATTCCAACGTGTTCAGAGAAATCCTTTGAGTTTTTAATACAATACTTTCTGTGATCACTTTCACAAGGGAGTAATATTTAAGCTTTGGCAGCAGGAGGCTGGATCAGTTGCCAAAGCCAGTTTCCCCTTTACAAGTTAGTACGACCTAGAAAACAAGTTACGATTCACGCAGGACCAACTCTGAAAACAAGGCATCTTGCATAAGCCTTTGACAAAACCCTCCTGATACAGACAAAATTGAACAAAAAATGTTTCTCATTTTTATAAGGATGAAAACTAAATGTCTTTTCTGCGTAACACAGAAGGCAAAGAGCTGTCATGACAAAGTGACATCAGGGGACAGTAACACCGCTGAGATATAAAGCACCACATCATTTTCTGGCCTTACATTGTTTTGTAAGCACTCCCACTGTTCCAAAACTTAACAGGCTTAACTTAAACTTAAGTCTTCACTGTGACAGGTCAGGCATGAGTAAGGAGAGAAGTTTCTGCATTTGATTAAGACCGGTCTCTAAAAAATTGTATCATCTCTAGCATCTGCTGTTTTAATCCCAACTCCTTACCTTATCAGCACACATGGATACTTTAATGTCCTGCTGGGAGATCTCAAAGTGTCGTATGTTGAAAACATAGTTTCCAGCCAGCTTTAAAATGTCAGCTGAGATGTATTCTAACACGGCCACGATATACAGGGAGACATGGTAATCCACCTTGTAACCTAGGACCTCCTGCAAACGAAACCAGGAGGAAAGAAAAGCTATTTATTCCTGGAATTCACTTGGAACGACAATTAACGCACCGAGTTCCCTACAGGAATCGATCTTGTCTGTGTTGATAATTTACAGCGATGTAATAGCCAGGGCAAAGGACATCAGATGGCAGTTTGAGCAGCCACCTCAAAGGACCTGCTCGCAAATACTTCCTTGTGCTATTTTGCCGTAGACTGACAGATGAGAAGCTACAGAACTTGCAGTACTCCTTCCTCTACAAATGACAGTCCTACTGGGAGGGATCCTTCAAGGAGGGGACTATGCTGGACCCACTCTTGTACTTAAATCTTAGCCTAGGTCTATGCTGATTGCAGGGCTGGCCCTAACCTGGACTCCTCAGAAAGGAGCATGCTTCATTTTGAATTCTTCTTGATGGAAAAAGTTGTCCTTCATGAAACTACAGACTATATGCTCAACCTGTTCCATGCTACGATCCATCTTAGTCCATCCTTTACATTGGCCCGAACAACTAAGTTATCTGCAGCCCTGCATTACATAAAATAACTCGACTAAAGTCTGAACAGGAAAAAAAAATAGGATGAACGTTGCACATTCTTGTGCTACACGCTCCACGTTCTGCAGAGCACATACCACATGGCCTCCCATTTGTGGCAGGACTGTCAGGAATAAGTACAGGTAAATACATGCATTGAATAAGGAACGCTTGTTCTTATCATAAAAATCAGATTCTGTACCTATGTCCACACACCTCTAAACCAGACGTCCAAAAATCCGGTTTTAAAACCAGAATACTTTGTACCATTAAAAAGCCCCAGACTCTACAGGGCACAGTACGGGTACATGGCCACTGTGTGACACCAAACCCTGAGTGTGAGCCAGGAGCTCTGAGCCTGTTATGAGCAACACGACATCCAAGAACCGAGATGGCCACTCTCCTACTCAAAACCCACCAAGAGTTAGCTCTGTGTTTGGGCTTTGGTTACACCTTTGCAGCTCTACCCTTTTGAAAACCAAGGCACCGGTGACACTCGGCAGCAGCTGAAAGGACACTGATACACATCTCAGTTGACAATATTGAAGGAATGGGATTTGCTTGTTCGCCTTCTCTTTTGGCTTCTGCAGCATTTTGAAACAAATAAAGGTACCAGAACAGAGCTGCTGATGTCAGTGAGGCATTTGAGTTTGTTTGGGGGTTATTTATATTAAGAACTAACTAGTCATATTGCGAAGCGGAGGAATAGATTAACATGCTGATGTCCAGAACGCAGTGAATTTAGGGATCTCCTTTTATTACACACGACGATATATTCGTCCTGTTCTGCGGAGACTCTTTACACTTGCAGCCAATAAGAGTCCCTAATTCCAGGCCAATTAAAGCAATCCTTGACAGGTTATGCTGGGGGACAGTGCTGCAGCTGGGGGTGCGGTGGGCAGAGCAGCAGGCAGCGGGCTGTTGGTTTGAGTACCTTCAACAAAGGATGTATTTTGTCCACAGGCAGCAGGAGTGGGTTTCTTCGTTTCCGTTTCTCGATAGCAGACTGCGCATCAGCAATCGCCCACTTGTCTATGGGATGAGGAAATGTCTTTTGAACGCGCTCCTGTCCAAACATAAAGAGCGCGCTCAGATTAACCGCAGTAATCAAGGAGAAGTTTAAAAAAACAAAACAGCAAATTGCTTCCCCTGTAGTAGAGACAATTATCCTCCTCCTCAGTGTTTGCAACACCTTCTCCTAACTGTTCTCTCCTCCTTGCCCAACTCAGCTTCACTCTTTGCAACAAGCCCAACCAACCTCCCTGCCCTAAGCACAGAGAACTCCTTCCAGTCTTCTAAAACAACTCCTGCTCTATGATCTTTGCATCACAAGAGCAGCAAGAAACCTCAGCTGAGACCAGGAGCCCCGAGTATAAACAACATCAGGAAGCACTAAACAGTTTACAATCCAAATGAAAAAAAAACGAGTTGGTATTATTCCTGTCTCATGGAAGAGTGTAACTTGCTCTACCTCAGATCAAGTTTATGGCAGAAATGAAAAAGAAATGAAGGCTCCTTCAACTAGGAGGAGGGCTGTGATTCATGTGCAAAGCTGCTGTATCACTCTGGACTCCTCAAGCCCACAGAGGAGCGTCCTCCCTCCCTGCTGA
>NW_010426663.1:5520-14632 GCF_000710305.1 Buceros rhinoceros silvestris | reverse complement strand
GCTGAACAGCCAGGCACAGTGACTGCAGTTTAATCCGTGCGTGACTTCAGGTGACTTTTTCATAGCTTCACATTTCAGCAGCTTCTACAGGAGCACAACAGACCAAACTGCTTTGGGCAGCAGCCCCACACTTCAGCAGCCCCAGCTACACAAGGGTGAGACCCCACTCCTGCTGTCCATGAAGTTCTCCAGGTCTCCTGCTGCAGCCCCCATGAGCTGGGGAATTAAAAGCTGAAAGAACAAGTCTAAACTGAACTCTGCCGACTGCTGAAGGGACTTGGGACAGACAGGTTAAGTCTGACAGCAAGGGGGGAGCAGCGATCTCCTCCTGCCTTTGATACAAAGGATTTTGCACATATTCTGAAATCTAACAGGAGGCCTTGGCTCGTCTTAAGAGGCTGCTTTTACATATCTGCACGTGGCTGTTTAAGGGCGATCTCTCTGCGTCAGCCGTCGGTGCCAGGTAAATGGGCGGTGACCTTTCCTCCTGGACAGCAGCCGGCGGCTCCGCGCTGCCTAACCAAAACGAACTTGCCTTGAGATTCCACCAGGAGATTGCCACAGAACAGACCTAACGTGGCATTCAGCTGTCCTCCAACTTCGCCAGCAACACACGCCTTCTGGGCTCAGACTTTTCTGGTTCCCAGTGCCTTCTTGAGAACAATCTGAAGGGCTTTTTCTATTTATAAAACCTTTATAATCTGAGATTTTAGACCTTGACCTTGCAAATACTTAAGTGCGATATTATGTACCAACAGCTCCATTAACTCCAGGCTGTTGTGCAAACTTGAGCGATCGCAGCTCTCGTGTTTGCTCTTAACAGCTCAAAACAGCCGAGGAGCAGAGCCAAAAGCCTTCACTCGGGGGTCTCAGATGCCTGCTGGCACCACAGTCTCACCAACAACCCATAACACAGAACTGGATTATCCTTTCCCCGCTCTGGAAGACTCTCAGTTTACTGACCTACAGGACAACAATGTTTTGGGGAACCCGTTACCACTATTCAGACCTAGCACTGTGTTTTTAAATTAAATAACAGTTATATTGCCGAGTGCAACAATGTTTTATTATTCATAGCTTCAAAATACCACGTAAGGTATATTTAAAATACAACCCATGGGATTTAGTGCTTGCTGGGACATTTGCAGCCACAATTTCCAGAGCTGCCAGTTTTCTCAGGGGCTGTCTGCACTGTGCACAGTTTGGCACACGGTAATTTGTGAAAATCATTAGTTTGTACATACACAGGGTAATTTTATCATCTCATCAACTCAGAAGCAGAAAGCGACGGAGCTGGTGTGCAGCACAATCAGTGCCAACTCAAACCGTCCTGTGTGCTGAAGGGTTCGATCAGCTGGGAACTGGAGAAAGAATAAGGCATTTCTCAGCTCCACACTGAACGTTCAAATCCAGACCCAAGGTAGCAACAATCCTGGGAGCTATTAAGGGGCTATTACGTTTTGCTTTTATTTAGTCATACTATAATCTTTATGCATCAGTATTACAAAATACATTAATCATGAACCAAAATTAATAACTAATGAATTAACTCAATGTTGAATAAAGGGTGATTGCTGCATCTAATAAGAACCTAAAACCCCACAGGCAATTATTTTGTAAATACGTGTTTATTTTTTATGTTTCCATGACACACATACAGAATTAGATGAGACCTTCATTGTGGTGCGGGCTGAAAATCCTAGACATATCGACTGCTGTAAAACAAACACTCTGCAGAGCTATAATGGGTCACAGCTACGCGAAAGCACTTTCTCCCTCCAGAGTGTACGCTGCAGTGCTCTCCATTAACGGCCTCGTTTTGTACCCGATGACACAAAAGCAGACAGCTGCAATAACACAGGAGCCTCAGCGCGTTCAGCAAAGTTCCAGGAACATGCAACTCTACTCCCTCGGCCGCACAAGCAAGGCCTAACAACAGCAACCTTTCATTCCAATATTTACTTTTTTCCTGTTTATTTATGTCAAAGAGTAGGAAAACTTGCAACATCCTTACGTTCAGTCCAAGCAGCAGAAAATCCTTCAAAGTATTCTGCATTTATAAAAATCACGCTGCAAGAAAAAATTCCCACCATTTCCATGCGAAAGCTCTGTATGAGTTTGCAATTCAACTTGCTTTAAAAACCCTGAACACTACATAATCTTTCAGAAAAGTGGCACTAACAAGCTCTGCTCTCCAGATTCATCTTGCTTTAACATCAACCTGCTCTGCTCTGAGTATCTTGGTTCATCCCGGTGATTCTGCAAGCCAGCCCTTGGTTTTCCGCTGTCCGGTCTTACCTCTACATCTTGGACAGTCCGTGGCTGAGCAATGCAGAGTTTGTTTAGCAGCTGAAGTATCAACTCCTCAATGTAATAGAGAGAATCTTCTTTTGCTGAGAGGTTTGGGTGAACCTGTTGCTGAACCTGTCCGAAAGAATTAAAAGAATTAGCTTATTTTTCCCCATGTAAAGCTGTATAGAAAGAAGAATTGCAATAAAAGCAGAGTAAGGGCTGCAAATTTGCACACTTCCAGTCATGTCCCACAAGCTCTCCTACGTATTAAGATGGGAATTCTAAATCCTGCAAAGTTGGCGCCTCTATTCCATTAAAAACTACGTGTTTAGCCTTTGTGGTGGGAAGAGATTTCAAGCCAAGGCAGATTTCTGCCAACGATGCAGCAAAACAATTGCTGTGGGCAATTCTGCAGTTACTCATCCCCAGGATGAGTAACAGTTGTTACTAACCCTACTCATGAGTACTGGGTGACTGTGAGCAGAGAAGGAGCATGGACCCACCAGTGAAAAGACTTAACTACGCGATGACACCGGGGTAAGAGAACTAACCTGTCTGGCAGGGAGCTGAATCAATGCGCTGTCAAAACCCCTGGCAATAAAAACCCACAGCCAAGACACGGGAGAAGGGCAGGAGCAACTCTTTGAGATGCCTCAGAACCAGAAAACTGACTAGAACACGAAACGCTGTCTGAGGGATGAGAGATGTGAAACATTCACAAGAGAGAGGGAGACCTAAGGAAAAGCACGAGTCCAACTTGAGGAGTGTCAAGACCAGGAAATGCGCTGTGAGAAGAGTGGACTTCCACCTCCCTCTAACGCAAGGCAGGGTAGTGCCTTTTATATCTCACGTCACAGAGATTAATCACAGCTTTTGTTTCCAAGGCCAAGCTAGATCAGACAACCTCCAACAGGCCACCTCAGCATGTGCCCACACAAGCTAAAGGGCCACAACTAACTAGCCCTGGTCCAACACGGCTGTTTTCCTACTAAAACCCCCCAAAACCAAAGAGCCTCCACACCTTAAAGAAAAAAAAAAAGGCACTCAAGAGTTAGTCTCAATACTCAGTTTTCCCTGGCAGCCTCTCAATCAGGAAAGTGCTAACTAGATCCTAAACTATAGCCAAAAGGTCCATCAGTAAGACAATGCAGGGAAATTCCCTTCTCTCCCCATACAAATTATATGTTAATCACCTCAAAAAAAGCAATCTTACTACTGACATGGGCATGTACATGGTTTCAGACTCGAAACAAATGGATCAGCAGTTTCTCGTGGGAAGACGGCAACATCTTTGGGTCAGTTCTGATCCTCTGAAATACAGGCACTCCTCTCTCCAAAGACAACAGCTAAGTCCACAAACACTGGGGGGGCTCTGAGGGCTCCCTCCCAATTAACTAACTAGTAATTTCATAGTGATACCTCAGGGACACTCAATTCGCAATGCTGAAGGCTTCTCTAAGTCATGCAAAACCAGGAGCAACAAGGAATTAAGGTGTCTGGCTGCTGTCCTTTCCTGCCGGCCACAGAGGAAGGTGGGCAGAGCTGCCCGGGAGCTGGAGCCACCGCAAGGAACCACTGCTCCACCTCCTGCCGTGCCATGGCCCGAAGGAACTGGGGGAACAGGACTGAGCTTTGCCCCCACACCTTCACATGAGAAGAGAGGAAGAGCCAGGACAGCTAACAGATAGGGACAAAAAGGGCAGATCCACAGAGGGGACCACTGGAAGGGGTGGCTGCCCTTCATCTTCAGCATCCTAGAAGCAGAAATGACTTGGATGGAGAACTCTACCAATGCACTGCTCATAGACCAGGACCGTGCATACCAACGATGGGAATTCAAATGTCACGGGGGAGTGGGAAGGGGGACACACACTGGAAATGAGAAAACATACACTGGTGCTCATTGTAGAGTTCATAATTAGATATTAGATATTAGGAGAAGAGAGTCACGGGGGCTCCTATGTGATACCCAGGGAGAAACACCCTCCCAGGCAACACCACACATTCCTAGTGCTTAATTCCTCGAAAAGAACAAGTGAAGAAACACGTTAATAAAGCTGTTGTACACTAAGAGAGAAGGGAATGCACATTCTCCTTCCAGTTCCGCTGCCCAGCTTTGTTACAGAGTTTTTCAAAGCCCTGTCTGGATTGTTTCTTCTCCTGCACCTCAGATGTGAATCTCTGCTCTCAGCTGCCACGTACCAAGGTCATGTACTACTGAAAGACACAAAAAATAAAAACCCTCAAGAAAAGCAAAACCACTTCTTCAAAACACTTAAGACAGCAGGTTTCCAACAATAGTCAGGGCATTCCATGTTCTTCCTGAACAGGAGAGTTCAATTCACGAAACAATGGGAAACCAGGAAGTGTCGAGCTCGGGTCCCGCCACGTGTCTCTTACACAAGCACTACTACAGCTACAGCATTAGCGAGCGAGCTAGGAAACAAGATAAAGTGATGTCCTCCGCAATGAACCCTTAACGATGCTCCACAGAAATGACTAGAGCCAAGCTCTAAGACGGTGAGAAAGGGAAGCTGTGGCCCCCTTAAGAGGAGATGGGGAACTCCCAGGTAATGTGTCCGACGACATGGCCATTCTCCTCCTCCCTCCAGGGCTGCTCATTTTAAAAACAGCCCTCACTGCCACCAAGAGAAGGACTTCACCTGTAACCAGCTTCAGTTCACAGGTCTGAACAGCTCGTGTTGTACTTTCCTCAGCCTTCTCAAGAGCATGTGGACATCTAACAAGGCTGAGGACAAGCAGAGGAGTACGTGGTCCTCTTCAAACACTGGCAGAGAATCTCAGCTTCATACGACAAACACAAACATATGCACTCAAGTCAATTTTGCTTTGAAAGGAGCAAAACAGACAACAAAGCCCAGCACTCCTTGGTTGAGACAGCTCTTCCCAGAGGATTCAAAAATCAGCTTCCATCTGGGATGCTGCTGCCTGCAGCACTGTAGAGAGCTCCCAGAGGTACTCATGCACTCCCTGGCTTAAAGAGAAGTTATTTGGACATAAGTGCCTTTACTGAGAAAAAACAATTTTACGGCAAGACAATGTTTTCACAGCAAAACAAAAAGCCAGTTATAACCAGCTGATCCAATCAGACACTGCTGCATCAAGAAGAGAACACTTACTCATGCCAGTATTCACCTAAAACCTGACTGACAGCCCTTGAAAAGCAAGGAGAGCCTGACAAAACACCGAGCCTAGGGAAAAAAGCAGGAGGAATTACTGAGTGTGTTTCTCACCCAGGTACGTTCCCGATTGCAGGTTCAGACTGCCACAGCTGAGCACAGCTGCCGTGGAATAACACACCACAGCCAACACCAGGCTCAGTCCGGATCTGATCCGTAATTCTTCCTTTAAGGGTCAAAACACTGAAATGTGCGACGCTGCGGTAACCTGCAAGAGCTCTGAGCAACGGGTATCAGAGAAACCCGATTTTTTAACCTACTTCATCTCTGAAAGAACCCAAGCGGGGTGCCTGAAGTCATCAAAGAGGGAGATGAGAGGTTGTTCCAAGGAACAGGAATGAAGTGACAGGTAGGAGTCCCGTAAGCGTGGCATTTAAACGTGGCCTTAAGGCCTTTCTGGGGGACATGCTTTTACGTTAGATGGGACTTCCTAAACTGCTCCTTCCCTTGCTCCTCTTTTTACTTCCCCCTCCTCTTCCACCCCCCCAACACGCGTGTATTTGGTGAAAAACCAGCAGTGGCTTCGCAGGGGCCTCTCCTTCCTATAGCTGCAGCCTTCAGCAGATTTGGCTCAACCGCATCGGTACAAACAGTGGCTCAAGGGGAGACTGAAAACCCCCTCAAAGGTAAACTGAGCTCTTCCCCTTGGTTCCTTCCGAGAGGCAGATCCTGTACCACTTCGCAAAAGCTTCTAGAGAAAACAGGCAGCTGCAGAGATGAAGTGGAGCTCAAAATTCCTTCTCAGCAAGATGTTAATAGTCCTCAAGGCCTCTGGGAAGAAGCTGTTAAGAAAAGATGAGGATGAAAACTTTTCAAGGAGATAAACAGTATGAGGCCTAGAAACAAACTGATCTCATTTTTTAGAATTAATATAGGGACAAGCTTAATTTTCGAGCATGGTAGTTGTGGCATGGAGTCTAGATCTCAGCTATATCCAGACTTGAGAAATTTCAGAAGTCTTGAGTATAAAAGCAATGGCCAAAGGGTTGTATTGGAACAACAAAAAGCTGAGGAAAAATATACCAGAGTCAAACCTGCCAGTAACTTCTCTTCAGCCTGAGACAAAGCAGCAGCTTGTCTATACTGCCTAAACGTATTTTACATAACACATGTATTTTGGTAGTAAAATCACGTTCAGAAAGCTCCACAGTAAGCGCAAGCGCAAAGCAAGAGATTGTTCATTAAAAAACAGAAAAACCCCAAACCCACGACAGGCACACGGAGCCTCCAGACAGTAAAAATCATCACAGACATGTCAGCTCATATCCCTGAAAAAGCAGACAGCAGTATCGCACTTCTCTACTAACATTCAAAGAAATCCATTTTCAGAAAACAGAACGGGAAGTTTCATTTAAAAAACTGCCACCACAAAATTTGTTGGCATGGCAATAATAGCGTTAAGGGCACGTTAAACGTGTAAACTGCTCCTAACAGAAACTACTCATTCCCCTTTTCCCACAGCCACTGGTTTTGACTCAGGAACGGTTCATATTTTACTTGCCTCGTAAAAACAGTTACATTAGATCAGCAGACAAGTCAAAGTTTGAAAGGCTGTTTGCTTACTTGAGGAACAAAGGATAGAAATTTGAGAGAAAGAAAAATAATTAGAGCATAAAAGTTAAATATTTACTATTACCGGCTGGTTACCATCTTGCCAACACTTGTCAGTGTCTCCACATGCTGTGCTCAAGGTGATGAAAACACATCACTGCCAAAGCACCAGGGAGAAGAAAAAAAGGAATCCAACAGATGTTTGGGTTTAGGCTGGGTTTTATCCCCTATCTTTTCTTGTCTAAAGGTAACACTGCCCATTAGAAACATAAAACACCTGCTCCAGAGGCATTTCCAACCCCTCACCTGGATGATGCTCCAGGGGAAGAGGGGAAGCAGATGGAACAACCTACAGGCCTGTGACGCTCACTCAGTGAAAGATGCTGGCAGCGATATTCCCAATTTTCAAGCATCACTACAGCATAAACCTTTAGAAAGAACCATGGAGATTTAAACACTTGTATTCCAAATAAAAACTCACTGATTTCCCACTTGAATTCCAGTCCAGCAACGTCTAGGTGGCCCATCTGAAATCAAACCAGGCAACGCTGATGGAGAACACTAGAAGCAGTCTCTTAAGCAAAACCCAACTCCGTAATTTTGCTACATTTTAGCTTTCTCACTGCGATTCTAAGCCTTTGGTGCATGGTTAGCAAAATAAAGTAGCCTGGTAGCACAATGAGCTACTAGAACTCCTCAGGTGCAGGTGGTCCATCAGCTCTGCCTGCAGAAACAGCGAGGGCCGTGAAGTGACTGCTCAGAGGCGGGTCACCTCACACCACCGCTGCAGTGTGCATGGAACTGTTTCCCATCTTTAGCTATTTAACCCCTAAGCTCCTTTAGCACACTCTAGTTGAGGGTAAGGTGAATGGAAGGAGATTTGCGCTGGGTGGTGCAGACACATAACACACCTCGACGGCAGGTGGTGGAAGGGACTGGTGGGTCACCAGATGTGTTTTCATCAGCCCAGCTGAGTTTCCTCAGAAAGTCACCACCGACAGCGTCTGCTGTTGGTACCTCCCGACCATAGCTCGCTTCTGCTGTATCTGCTCTCATCCACATTTCAGATTTTGTTTCTCACATTTTCATAGATGCTTCACATCTCTGCTTTTCTACCCAAACACACAAAGTCACTTTTCTCCAGTTGATTGTTTCCTTTTACACAGAGTCAAGGAGAAACTGAAGTGTGTCTTTTTAACAAACACATGTATTTTAACCTTAAAAATGGATGGAAAATTAAGTATTTTAATTTTATCAACTGATATAAATTGAGATAAACCCTGAACGAGCTTGGCACAGCCTCTGCCCTGCGATACAGAAGGAAAACACTATGGCCAGCATGGAGGTTGCTGTACGCACATCTTACTTGAATGCTAACAGCTTCTAATGCTCCCCCATCTCCTCACCACATCACCCTGCAGAGCCAAGAGCTGCTCTGGGCTCTGATCCCAGCACCCGCAAGCTCCCTCTCCGCACTTTTTCCATCAGGCCCTTCCCAAGAAGAAACGCTCACTTAGGTAGGCTGAATTATTCAAACAGACTGTAACTAATTAGGTCTTCAGAAGACTTTAAAATAAAATTCATTAATGAGCAACACAGACCAGGAGAGTAAGCTTTGACATTACACTTTAAGTGAACAAATGCAGCGATACAATAAATGGTGAAAACCAAAGACACATACTACTTAAAAGGAGGAAAAAAAGGCCAAACCTTAAATCTGGAGACAGTGGAGACTGTCAGGGTAATTTCTTTGTGAACCCAATAGTCATTGAAATGACATTAAAAGAATCAGGGGGAATAAAGAGGCCATAAGTATGGGGAAGACATCGAGCCCAGCACTGTTTTCTTACCAGCTAACCCGCTGAACCCAAGGAATGGCAGCACACCACTCGCTGAAACGCCTGGCAGGAAGGGAATTGGTGAGGTAATTGTAAAAGCAAACAACAGTCTCACCAGCTTCTCCAGGGGAGATTAGATAATGCTGGCACTGCGCAAAGCAGAGAAGAGAGGTGAAACACTGCAGAAAGCAGCTGGAGAGGAGGCACACACTGCAAGAGGTGAGGCGGTTC
>NW_010426663.1:3129-5434 GCF_000710305.1 Buceros rhinoceros silvestris | reverse complement strand
CGGTTCAGCTGGGAGAACACGTGTCAAACGGGACAGAAAATGAGCAAAGCCCACAGTGCCCAGCTCTCCCCCGGGAGAGGGGAAAGGTGCCAGAGGGAGGGCAATCACCGCACTACACCGCTCGCTTTGGGGCTTCTGCCGGTGACTAGTGAGCCTGGCATGTCTTGGAGCCGGCACAGAGGCTCATTTCCATGTCTGTTTTGACAGTGCAGGTAGGAAGTGTTCCTTCTGCCACTGCTGCCAAGCGAAATTACACTGCTCCTGCTACTTCCAAACGCCCCGGATCTAAAAACTGCCTTCATTTCACACCAGTGGCTGAGGAAACTCTCCTACTGCCAGCTGCCGACCGCAGATTCCAGCGACAATACTTAAGCAAATCAGTGTAAAAAAATAATAATAATAAAAAAGGGCATAAAAAAAGGACCAGTCCCCTTTGGTTCCAGAATTTATCACAGTGGATATTTATGCAAGAACAAAAAAAGCCAGTCTACTTGTACCGGACTAAAATCAACCTGTAGCAACATCCAGCCGCTACTGGGAATAAAAAAGGTCTGGAGGAATTAGCCGATTGTTTATCTGGCAGCATCCACCTCACGGGGATTTGCTGTTCTCTTCCACACCTCCAGCCACCCCTCGACTGTGAACAGCGTCTGAGGCAACAGCCGGGTCTGTGCTTCAGACCTGTAGGGGTCTACGTGCTTGACGGGTAATTATCACCAGCACGGCTCTTATCTGCCATTTCCCCAAGTGGAAACATTTATGTGTGAGGCAACAGCGGACCCGTGAAGGTCCAGGCTCGGAGCTCAAGTAAGTATGTTGGGCAGAAGCGGAAGGACCTAGCAGATTTCAAAACTAACTGTAACTGTTATTTTAAGACATCATAACAAGCAGCTCTACAGTTGAAATTATAATGTGTTAAATAATAATGCAGGCTAATGAAATTAGAATGCATTAAATAAGCAGCCACTATAATGACACAATAATGCATTAAATAATTCTAACCCAGGGGGTCTGATCCTGCAAGGAGAATCGTGCAGGCAAACTGCCCTGCCAGAGCAGTGAAGCAAAGGGGGCAGCACTCACCCCGTTAGGGACCAGACCCCAAACCATCCCACCCCACCCAAGAGCTGTGTCAATACCCATTAACTCCCACTGGCTTTAAAACACTGAGAAGCGCTGAATTAACGTAAACTTCCATCATGGCTTCAAAATGGCCTTTTCTTTTTCTGTGTGCAACATTTGCTAAGAATAAACCCTTTAGTCATGCTCTAGAAATCTGATGAGTAGTCCGGAGCAATAGTGGAATTGTTTTAGGCGGCGTGCACAGTGCCACGCTCACACCGACGTGCGTAGTGCCTGCAGAACGGGGAGCGTTAACTGTCTGATGGGCTCTGTCTGCAGAGGCCGGGGACAACCAGAACAGTATTACCTGTGAGATGCTTGTGAATTTCATTTTGAGAAATCAAAGGACAAAACAACTGAATAGACAGCTCTTGTTAACCGAAACCTATTTTTAATTTGCTAGTGGATCTGTAAGAGCACGCACAAATGCCAAGAACACACAAGAATATCTGAGGGCAAATAAATCCATCTATATATGTCCAACAACACTGTGCACTGTTTTCAAAAATACACCCTAGTTCTGTGGAGCCACTCTTTCATTTTGAAACCCTGCTCCAAATAACCGGGACAGAGGTTCACTCCAGGCGCCAGTGGAAGGTGTGTGGCATTAATGATGTTTTCAATTACAATTCTTAAAAAGCTTCTCTATGATGTACGTCCAGTACTTGAAAACTGGGACCTTCATCGGGTTGGTGGGAGTTACACGCTCTGCTGCTGCCACCAGAGTCACGTATGATCTTCTGAGGCTCCCTCTAAAGCTAAAAGCAATAGATACAACATCAAAGCACTGATACCGACCTGCAAAATCAATTCAGTTCTGGAGAGCTTTATCTGGAAGAAAGCTGACAGAGAGCACGACAAGCCTTGGCACAGGCTCTGTATTAGGAAGCCGGTTACAAAATTCAAACACCAGCTTTAGAAACAGGTTTCATAATCTGACATCTTTCCCCACAAAGGCCATAGGGCCACCAACAACTAAAAAAAACCCCAACCAAAACCAACCAACCAACAACCACCTGCAGAAACAGAAAAGGGGGAGAGAGCAAACTCCCCACCGCCACCTTCCCCTCCAGCACCCACCCACCACCGGAGAAAATCCCCCTCCACGGAGGGTCCTGCTTTCATCAGAGAAGGATCTGGCCAGCCGTGGAGGGGAGGAGCAGAAAAGCCCTCCCGGAACGGC
>NW_010426663.1:0-2809 GCF_000710305.1 Buceros rhinoceros silvestris | reverse complement strand
AATCCCTGGTGAAGACCTGCCGGCGAGCCTCAAGAACCACCCCGAGGCAGCATGGTCCTCGGATGCCTGCAGCCAGCTGCCAGACTAAAAGCCTGTACGAAGTTCAGACCATAGATCGGTCTGAAGTGACTTACGTACTACCAGCAGCAGAGCAAGGAACGGTAACCTAAGCGACCAGGCAAAAACACTGTGCTCTTCTGATTCATCTACTTTGACAGGACTTTTATAACGAGTTTCATTACACTCACTTCCTACTTCAGTTTCCAGCACTGAAACAGAAGAAAGTAAACCGGTTTGGAGTAAGGATACACTTGTCAATCTCCCAGCTGGGAGAGACAATAAAGAAACGGCTTTAAAAATTGCAGTTTAACTCCATTCCAAGGTGCCAGCAGTAAAGATACGGTGATACAAATACATTAAAAACTGTTCTAGAAATCGGGTTTAATGACATCTTGCCACTTATCTTTGGGTTTCTTCTAAAAAGACTCACACCGGTGGGTTCACTTTAGCCCCCTCTGCTAATCTTAAAGACGCATGACAGAACACATGCATCCAGAGCACAGGTCAAAAGACAGATCACCATCTTTTTTTTCCACATATTAAAGTGAGAACTGATTTATTTCACCATGATTTTCCCCACTCACGCTTTGCCAAATGTCAGCTGCACAGTTAGAGTAAACGCAAGAGTTTAAAAGCAGTTTGATAAGACGAAGTGACCTTAAACTTGCTGGATGCTAATGAAAGAACCGCAGCTCTTCAAAGCACGCTGTGGAAGCAGCAAGGAAACACTGTCTGCTGTCAGTGAGCTGTACCGGCTCCTTAGCCGGCTCCACATCTTTCTGCAGTTCAGAAGTAAGATTTCTCACATCTTAAGAGACAAGGAAACCCAGAAACCTCCCTCTTTCTCCACTACCAGTTTCTCTTCTTCACAAAGCCTTCATTAAAGGGAAAAGCTTTCGAGAACGGGAACCGGAATCCTAACTCTGCACTCGCAGTGTAGGTTCCGCGACGAAAACCCAGCTTAGAACTTAACTCTGCTCCAGGCATTTAACTAAAAAGCTTCCGAAGCTCAGACTCCAACATTTTCATTGCAAAAGCAACCTGCTTGGAAAGATCACAACTAAAGAGGCGGCCCAGCGGACTTTCAAACCTCTTTGGAAGGAAACTGCAAACTATGTGAAAACTGTGGTAATGTTTAGTAAATTCTGGAACTAACACAAGATTCGATGCTTTGGTGCGCTCTTTGGATTCAGCAGTACACTCCTCAGCTCTCCTGTAAATAACGGAAACGCTCTCATCTCCTTATTGAAGGGAAAATGCAAGTTGTAAACAAAACAACCCAGACATCTTCTAAAGGGTTCTGGTTTAGAAATCTCCAGTGCTCATTTCAGGACATTTGATCTTTTAAGGACTATATTCAAACGCAGAGCATCTCCCCAACAGCACAACTGCAGTGATACAGTTTTGTTTTGACTCACTGATACTGCGCGTTCATAACAGAAACACACGTTACAGGAGGATTTCTTCATGCCAAGGGGTGGGTACTGCAGATGAGGAACCTTCCCAGGAAGGAAAAAAACCTGTCTATTAGCAAATACAAATTTTCACAAGCAGTCACTGGTACCATCAAGATTTTATTTCCTTTGGTTTAGAAAGTGTAAGAACCTGCTCAGTTTCTTTTCAGCAAAACCAAACACACAGAGACAGTAAGAATCAGCAAGAGCAGCATTAATCCACCCAACTTTTAAGCTATTTGTACTTTAGAACACCTCTAAAATTGTGCAGAAATCCTTTTGGTCAAACCCGCACAGCTACAGCTGTATGTCTAGGGTGGATGCTGGCTGGTGTCAAGGTGCTGTTTTACACGAGCCTCCCGTGGTCAGGAGAGCAGCATGTCTCTAGGCTTCCCCAGACGCTCTGGAAAGCAAGTGCTTTGAGGAGGAGGAGATTCAAGAGTAAAGAACGGAAAGCCCAGGATTCTTCAGACAGGCGGTTAACGGGGGTTCTGCCAGCCACAAGACTACTTAGCTGCCTCCAGCGGCTTTTAATACAAGCGACGCACAGACCCAAAACAAATGCAGATCTTCTGATTCTCGCTTTTTTATTTTTTAATTAGAATCATTACCCCGCACCATCACTAAATCTGTTCTTGGAAGGAACAGCCAGACCCCACTCACACGAGTGCCTGCACTGCCCAGCAGCAGCCACCCGGACCAGCAGGCCATTCTGTTAAGAACCACATAATGGTCCTCAACCTTTGCAGTGGTAAGAACTGACACAGCAGAAGGACATCATTCCCTCCCTGCCCCACCAGCCTCAGCTTAACCCCCTCCCTCTGCTACTGGGGTGTCCCACCTAAAAGTGATGGGCTGCTGAGCAAAACACATCACAAAAAGATGAACTCCTCTCCCGGGACAGGCTAAGCGGCTTCCCACACCGTTTATCTCCATTATGCAGCGGGCAGTTGTTTCTTAAGAAAGCACAGGCTGACTTCACCGGGTGCCACTGCTTGTCACAGAAATCTAATGGATGACCTGGCGTTAGAACAGCCAGCGTGCCAGAGGCACCTCAAAGGGGTCAGCAAGGGAGGCTGGTGTGGGAAGGGGCCCGGGGAAGCTGTCTGGAGAAATGCTGCGGGGAAGGGATGGAAGGCTGCCCTTCCACGGCCCATCTCACAAGCAAACTGGTAACATTACAGGCAGCCTCAAACTGAGCGGCCCAGTTAAGGAGGCAGGGATGGGACTTGTGGCAAGTGCTGGTGAAGGAGGGGAAGCAGCTCTGCCGGCAGCAGAGCCAGCTAGGCACCGTC
>NW_010426662.1:0-332 GCF_000710305.1 Buceros rhinoceros silvestris | reverse complement strand
GTGACACGGCACAACACCCCACGACACGCTGCAACACGCCATGACACTGCACAACACGCTGTGACACTCTGTGACATGCCACAACACACTGTGATATGCCATGACATGCCACAACACCCCATGACATGCTGTGACACACCATGACACCCCACGACACGCTGCGACACGCCATGACACGCCACAACACGCTGTGACACGCCGTGACATGCTGTCACATGCTGTGACACGCTGTCACACACCATGACACGGCACAACACATTGCGACACGCCATGGCATGGCACAACATGCTGTGACATGTCACAATGCACCGTGACACGCTGTCACCCACCAC
>NW_010426661.1:7406-7921 GCF_000710305.1 Buceros rhinoceros silvestris | reverse complement strand
GGTGCCTGGGGAAAAAGCAGGGGTGGGGGCAGGACTGGGACCCTTCCGTTGCCCCACGGGCCGTAAGCCCATGGCCACAGGCTGAGCAGAAAAGGACAAAAGGCAACTACTTGGGCCCAGCTGTGCAAGGACCCAGCAGCAGTGCAGGGAACCGGGGAGTCCGGGCTCCCAGGGCGGTGACCCGCCCACAGAGAAAGTCTCACAACTCACGCCAGGAACCCGCCCCACCACTGAGCACCTGGGTCGGGGACCACGGAGTCCCGGCGAGATGCTCCTCTCCACAGGCAGGGAAAGCCTCCGCCCTCAGCCCCCACCATAGCCACAGCCCAGCCAGGGCCGCAAGGGGAAACTGAGGCACAAGGGGTCAGGAAGAGCAGCCCCAACTGCCAGGCACGTGCTGCTCCCCCTGCTCATGTCTCCAGCGTCCTCCCTCACCCTCAGCGAGGAGCAATAAGATGGGATCAGCCTGGGTTTGGCTGTCCCTGACTACATGGCACTGCCCCATCGCCCCCCCC
>NW_010426661.1:6861-7239 GCF_000710305.1 Buceros rhinoceros silvestris | reverse complement strand
GGATCAAGTTGGGAGCCGGAGGAGGGCATGGGCAGGGCAGGGCACGGCACGGGCAGCCACACAAGACAAAAAACCGGTGAGGCTGGGACTGACACACAGCGGACAGACAGACAGACAGGGAGCTGCCGTACTTACAATCATCTGCCATTGAGAGGCAAGCGGAGCAATTGGAGAGAACAACCGTGACGTGAGTGTCGGCCTCCTCCTCCATCCTCCCCAGCCCCAGCTGCAACATGGCTGGGTACGAACACCAGCTGCACCCCCACCCCCACCAGCCAGGGGGGACAGCAGAACCAGGGCTGTTCCCCACCTGACGTGCCACAGCTCTCAGCCTCAATACCCTGCCAGTGGCAGGACAGGGCGCACGCAGCCCTGAGG
>NW_010426661.1:4344-6572 GCF_000710305.1 Buceros rhinoceros silvestris | reverse complement strand
CCACAGGGCTGCCAGAACGCGGCACAGCCACACAAGAAACAGAGATAGGGACTGAGACGGTGACTGGGACCCAGTGGCACCAGCGTTCCTGCTAGGTTTGGCCACCTTTGGCCAAGGGTGTTCAAGCCTGGCCAGGAGCAAGGCAGGGCTGGTCTGAGCTGAGCTCTGGGCTGTGACAAGGTGCCAGTGAGGTGGCACAGTGGAGGGCTGACAGGTCACCAGCGCACTGTCCCTTGCAGACACAGCACAAGGAGCCCCACAGCCCCAGAAAGGTGACACAGTAAGAGGACTCCAAGTAAGAGCCTAAGCCCAGCTTTGTGACAGTGACAAAAGCCACCGAGAGCAAGAGGGACAGATGTGTGGTTGGCTCAGAACCCTTGGTGTCACCCTTCCCCGTCTGATCCCAAAGGAGATCCAAGAAGCTTCAGAGTGCACAGCTATGAGGGGAGGACAGCCAGCCAGCAGCGTGATATGGAGCCTCAAAGCCTGTAGGCAACCTCCCCCTGCGGAGGGACCGTTCCTCAGGCTTTGCTCTGCTCCCCTGGAGCCTGTCTGGCCCACGAGCAAGGAGGAGTTCAGCCTTGCCGCAGGGACACGCCTCCCCATCCCCACCATCCCCATGAAGCCAGTCTCTGCTCTCCTGGCAACCCCAGCCCCACAGCGAGGCCGACGTGCAGCTCTGAGAGCCTCCTGGTTCACTTCCCGGCACAGGGACCATGACCAGCATGGCGTGGGATGCTGCCCCAGCTCAGAAGGAAAGATGGAGAGGAAAGAACCAGGGCCCCTTCTTGATGCCACAATGGAGGTGGCAGGAAGGTCCTTCAGCAAAGCCAGCCAAGAGGATGCTGGGCTGCACCAGGCACCTGGGTCAAGGATAACGTTTCTCTCCTCCATTCCTTCCCTGGCCATGAGCTGGGGGCAGGTTTGGGAAGGCCACCAAAGACCCCATCCCCTCAGCAGCCAGTGAGGGTACCTGGCCAGTGATATCCCACACTGGCCCCAAACAGCCACCTCTGTCTCTGCTCCAAGGTCCCTCATCTGTGATCCCCCTCCCCATCACTCACCGTCTGGTCAGTGAGCGGGGGCAGAACGATGGTCTTCTCCATCGTGTTCATCACCAGCTTCCAGAGCTCCTTCAGCACCCGCTTCAGCACCGTCTTCTCACAGATTTTGGCAAAGAGCGTCAGGCTGCAGAGAGGGGACGGGGCTGAAGGTCCCAGCACGGCACCCTTGATGCCAGCCCTTGCCCAGTCACCCTGACCAGTGTGGACCATGGTAACTGCAGAGCAACAGGGGAGGCAACAGGGCAACAGGGACCCCCACACTCACTTGCTGTCCAGCAGGTCCATGATGGGCTGCAGGACATTGTCAGCATCCTGCGCAACGCTGCTGCAGGCACTAGCAGGGACGTTGCCAGTGCCCTTCACCTGGCCCAGGATGTCGCCCATCTGCTTCACGCACTCCTCGATGTGCGGCTGGAAACTGGGGATGACAACAGCCAGGCGGCTCAGCATCCGCCACGGCCACACCTGGGACCTGCTTGGCTGAGCAGAGTCCCCAACTTGGCCTCAGCTGCAGCTCCTGGACCCTCAAAGCTCTCCTTGGCCCACCGCCCACATCCTCTCACCCCAGCGTACCTGGTGGCAAAGACTCGGCTCAGCTCATCTAGGACATTGTTGAGTTTCACCTGCAGCTCCTTGAGGATATCACTGGCTTCTGTGTCCAGCTGACAGAAGGACAGGGTGGAGAAGCCATCAGGGTCCCTGGCCCAGCCAGGTGGGGTCTCTGCACCCCAAATGCACCCCTGAGCAGGGTGAAGCCCATCTGTCATCTGATGCAGTGGGAGAGCAGAGTGCTATGGGGTGGAACAATGTGACCCCAGCCAGGAGTGAGGAACTGGGGTCTGCACCAGCACTGCAGAGCCGGGGAAGGGGCTGCCTCTGGGCACTGTTCCAGTCCCTCCACCAAGTTCCCTCCTGGAGCCCCCGGTACGCACCTCCTTCCCTCCCATGGCTTCAAACATCTTCTCAAGCTGGACGCGGAGCTGCTGAATGTTGTTCATCAGGATGCAGGGCTGAAGAGGTGGGAATGAGAGAGGGGTCAGCACCAGCTAACGCAGCTGGAACAGCTGCCCACTGCCCCAGGCCCCTCCCACCCTGCTCCAGGGGACATGAGTAGAGTCACGGCATGGATACCCGCATGGCAGCATTTCAGGGACTGGCGCTGGA
>NW_010426661.1:3512-4262 GCF_000710305.1 Buceros rhinoceros silvestris | reverse complement strand
CCCCACGTGCATGTATTTGGGGGACTGCCGCTGGACAGAAGCCGCAGGCAGGACCCTCATCATGGGGACCAGCTCTGGAGCCAAGGTGATGGCTAGGGTGACCGTGTGTAAACCATCTTGCCTGGCAGCACCAGGCAGGGGACAAGCAGAAGGGAGATACATCACCACTTTCTCCTTCTCCTTGGAGCAGTACGAGGCAAAATCCTTGGAGATGATCTCAGCGTACTGGAGTAGCACATTGCTAATGGTCTGCAGTCAACAGAGGGCAGCAACCAAGACACCCAGACAGCAGCAAAAGAGAGGAAGGAAGGAGAGAAGGAGACTAAGTCCCACAGGAGTGAAACACCCAATGCCTGGATATGCCCCGGGACTCTCAGACCCTCTGGCCCCACAGATGCACCAGGACCTGCATGGGTGCAGTCACTGGAAGCCAGATCCAGCACATCTGGTCTTCACTGGCAGGTCCATCACCAGTAGAGCTGCGAAGGCATCAGGCCTCCAGCCTACATACAACTTCCTCCCACACTGTAGCAAGCCAGTGGCACTTAATTAAAGCTAGATTAATTAACCAATTAACTCTTTAATTAGCTGCTTTCCTGTGCTAGTAAAACTGGGAGAGCCACAGGGTCCTGTTGGGGGCACCTTCTCTTGAAGATCATTGTTAGAGGTGACGTAATCTGTGCCCAATGTCACTGCCCAAGCAGCAGAGAGCCCAGGAGCCCCAGACCAGGGCTGGAACCTGGGTCCCAG
>NW_010426661.1:1577-3425 GCF_000710305.1 Buceros rhinoceros silvestris | reverse complement strand
AGCCCGAGACGATGGCTGGACCCTGGGTCCCAGGGTTGCTGCTGGCTCAGCGCCCCCCGCCCTGGCAGCCACTCACCTTGGCAAACCTTCGCATGTAGTGGCCAACAATCTGGGGGTCGGGGCACTCGAGCTTCTTGATGATCTCAAAGCTCTGGTTGAGCTGGGAGAAGACATCCACTACAGAGCAAGAGAAGAGCGCGTGCTCCGATGTCTGCTGGAACTGGAGGGGCAAGAGGCAGGGTCAGCAGGAGGCAGGCAGGGGAGATTTTGGCTCCGCTGGGGACATACTGGGCATAGAGAGACAAGCCATCGCCCACTCCCCAGGCTGCCCAGTGATGGTCCTGTTCATACCCCATCCTTCTTGTCCCGCTCCAGCGCTCCATGCAGGAAATCCCGTGACACCTCTTCGTTCTCATCCAGCCACTGGATAACAAAGGGCTCAAACCATCTGGAAGGTAGACCATTCCCAGTGAGGCCAGCCAGCCCCTGGGGTGCCAGACCCCCCTCCCCTGCCCACTGCGGGCTGCACTCACGCAGGGTACTCGGGCACGCGGCTCTTGAAGGAGGGCAGCTCGGTGACGTACTCGTTGTACAGCCACTTCACCTTGAAGTGCAGGTTCATGTAGTCGGCGCTCTTGCACAGGCGGTGCTTGTCATGCTCTGCAAGGGGGAGGCAAGCGCATGCAGGGGTGGCTTCGAGCCCCAAACCTGGGGGGCAGCCACCCCAAAAGCAGCTCCAGGGCAATGGGGTGAAGATTGAAGCACTTCTGGGGTGGGATTTAAGCTAGGCATCGTGTTGATGAGGGGGTGAAATGGGTTTTCCCAGGGAACAGGCAAGGGGTGAGCAGAGCCTGGCTCTTGCCTGGCTCCTCCCACCCGGCCTGGGATGGCGCAGGGGGACTCACCCTCCATCGCGTACTTCATGTCCTGAGCGAAGAGGTTCCACATCACCTCAGCGCTGATTTTGCCCACGTTCAGTTCCTGGGGGAACCTGGGGCGAGGGGAAAGTGCAGACACAGGGTGGACCAGCCCTCCACTTGGAGATATATCTACCCCCAGACCTCCTGCCTGCCTCAGTTTCCCCATCTGTAGAATGGACATTAGAATTCACTTCCAAAGCACCAAAGCTGCCACAGCGTGGGCATACCCCCATGGGTGAAGCAGGGTCCCGTTTCCCAGCACCTACTCACTGGTTCAGGCAGGGCGTGTAGGAGTTCTTGTCCTCCTCGATAATGGAGACTATCAGGGTGATCAGCTTCGACCAGAAGTCCAGGTTTTTGATGCTGGGACCCTGCTCCTCAGGGGGCACCTCGCCTTTCTTAGTCTGGAGTGATGGGGACACAGCAGAGGCTCTGGTCACTCCATGTGCATGGCTTGATTTCGTGGCAGGGCTAACGAGGAGGCAGTGGGGCTCTGGGAACACCCTGGAGACCCCCAGGCAGCACCCTCTTGTCTGGCCCCAGTCTCAACCCCGCATTAGTGGGGATCAGACCCTGCCCGAGGCTCGGGGTTCTTTCTGCGTGGGGCTGAGCGCTCTGAGGTAGGAAGAGTATCACGCAAAGAAGGTGGTCAGCGGGAGGCAGTGAGGTCCCCCCCGCGCCACTTGGCATCCCAGTGCATCCTAGCTCTTCCCCCACTACGCACCGGGTCTGTTTGATACTCGCGACTGTACAGCTCATGACAGTTGTTGAAGATGTACTCGTAGGTGGAGTTGAGGCAGGCTTTCACACAGTCCTTCACCACCTGGCTGGCTCGAGGTGGGCTCTGCAGCTCCTGGACCTGGGGGTGTGGGGAGGCAGCAGTGCTGGGGGAAGACCTGCAGCCCTGGCCAGCCGGCCAGGAGCTACC
>NW_010426661.1:563-1464 GCF_000710305.1 Buceros rhinoceros silvestris | reverse complement strand
GAGCATGGGGCCAGTGTAACCCCAAATTTGCAAAGAACCAGGGTCAGCAAGACTCCCCACCGGAGGAGGAGGGTGAGCGAGGCCCCAGCAATACCTTCATCCGGAAGAAGGTGATGCTGGTCAGCAAATCCACCGTTGACTTGAGATCCTGCAGCCGTTCAGGACTGCTGGCAGGGAAGTTGTTCTACCGAAGGGGAAGAAAAGAAGAGAGTCACACACAGGGACAAGGGGAGGGGGAGGAAACAGCTGCCTCTTGTTTCAGACCCTTTGAGACAGGTGGGGAAACTGAGGCACAGCAGGCACCTCACCCGGTACATGGAGAGATCAATCCGCAGCGAGTTGTGCAGCTGGTCGAGGAGTTTGACAAACCGCTCCTTCTGCGGAGAAATGCCCCAGAACAGGGTAAATAAGTGAAAGGCTGCAGGGACCATCCCCCCCTCCCTGCTGCCCACGGCTCTCTCTACCCCCAGCCTGCCCATGTCACCCTCAGCTCATCCCCTTCCTTCCTGCTGTCCTGCTGCCCTTCCTTCCCTCCTTCCTTCAGCAGAGCCCTGCAGGTGGGCACGCGATGCCCACAGAAGAGCATGTCCTCGCCGGTGGCCAGGACTCACTAGCAGCCATCAGCGGCTCGTGGGGCACACGTGGCCATGCCTGGAGTGGTGCAGGATGGAGAAGCACCATCCCGCATTCCCTTTGCTCTCGCTGGCAGTTGGGGTCGGAACAGGGCTGGGCTGCTCTGCTAGCCTGTCCATTTGAACTCCTCCAATCCTGTACTCGGGGCAGGAGCAGGGAGAGGATTGTGACCCTGGGCCACGTGGCCCCTGGATTGCAGCTTTCAAAGAGCTCAGGAAAAAAGGGCAGAGCAAGAGCAGCTGGGCTCTTGCGGCAGGGGGCCTTAGTC
>NW_010426661.1:0-440 GCF_000710305.1 Buceros rhinoceros silvestris | reverse complement strand
GAGCAGCTGGGCTCTTGCGGCAGTGGCCCATCTTCAGGCAGGATGGTGGCCAGCGTGGTTGAGAAGGCCAGGATGGCCCCCGGGCATTGGACGCTTCCACAGGCTCCTCACTCACCCAACTGAGCTTCATCAAGGGACGTGGGCCAGGAACCATCGCAGGTAGATGGTTTCCACTGGGACTGAGCAGCTTTAACACAGCTCAGCCCAGCTCCCATCCTGGGAGCACGGGGCAGGAGGATGCAAATCCCACACCAGGCTGTGGTTCAGCTGTCAAAACTGAGGGCAAAGCAACCAGTCTGCCCCAAAACACTGTGGGGAGGCGTTTCACTTGGCACCTCTGCCAGGGAGTGGACAACCCCAGAGGCCTCCGGCGAGAGCCCTGGGTTCCCCCTGCAGCACAGGCTGTTCCAGGTCAGGGCTTCCTCCCAGGGCTCCAGAGA
>NW_010426660.1:49376-52388 GCF_000710305.1 Buceros rhinoceros silvestris | reverse complement strand
TGTCAACTTGCAGGCTAGGCTGGGACGAATTTATTTTTTTCTCATTTAAATAATTTGATCTATTCCATCATTTCCAACCGCTCCCATTTGCCAGCTGTCTGCTAACTACATTGCCTGGAAGTCTGAAGAGCAAATCTTTAATTTTCTTACAAACACACTATTACTCCATATCTGCTCATCTTTTTAATTTTCCTCATCGGTCATGCTCCCCAGGAGCGAGCTGTGTGCTGTGGGAGAAGCTGGTCGCTGTCCTGCGCTCCAGCAACCCATCCCGGACCAGCCTCCATTAGCCCGAACGTATGAACTGGAGGAGGGGACCTGTGCAAACCGTTGTCCGTCTAGAACTCAACAAAGAAGTTCCTGGGTGTAGCAGCCAAGAGCAGCCAGTGAGCACTGACTGACTGCTGCAGGGAGGCAGGGCGTGCAGCTCCCCGCGTGCCCATCGCAGTGGCATCTGGTCTTGGCCTGTTTCTGTACAGCAGGAGCAGCAGGGGATTGGCCAGGGCATCCCATAGCTGCCATCGTCATGGAATCCTAAGAAAGAGCAGGAAGAGTCTCTGGGGGATCTGTACGCCCATGTCAGGACCAGCCCATACTGGAGCTGCTGCTGTGACTCTTCCTACCGCCCATTGGTGTCCCTCCCCAGGGAACTGGGTCTGTAGTTTAGCTGGTGCTTCGTTTGGGGAGATGGGAAGGCCCCCCTGGGCTTTGTGTCATGGTGGAGAGGACTTTTCCTTATCCCTAGCCAAGAGTCAAGCCAGAAAGGCAAAGGCTCTGCTCAGCATCCCTGGAGCCCCACGCGGCTGGGCAGGCTGGGGCTCCAGCTCCCAGCAGGAAATCTTACCAGTGTCAAAGTAACTTACAGGAAAGTGTGTGGCTTGTGTTAAGGACATTTTTATCCCTCATGACACCAAAAAGGATAAGATTTAGCAAAAGGGCACGGAAGAAATTTTCTTTACTTACTGCCTAAACGAAGGATGGCTGTTTCTGTGAACTTGTTACAGAATTAAATGTCACAACCTGGTGGATCTTGGCACCTGGAGATAAAAAAGCCCCACAAACCCATTGGGAGGGAGCTGGTAGAGAGGGCTGTTTCATCTGTGGCTGTTCTTTACGCTTTGAGTTTCAGTAACTTGGGACAAGAGGTTCAGCTTTGTGGACTGTGCACATTGAAATGTAGCTGGGATGGCACATTCTGTACTTCTTTGGTTTTGAGATGCTGCTGCTTCTGCCTTTTTGCTGGCACCAGGCACAAATACAGCTCCAGCTTTTGCTCAGCCCTGGATCCTGCTGCAGTACCAGCACAAGTAGTTTATTTCTTTGATCTGGATTTATTAGTGTCTGATGGGCGTGTGGAGGTCACCAATAGTCCTCATTGCGTGTGTAGGACAGAGAAGGGAGTCTGTGCTGCTCCGAAGGACAGGGCAGGAGAAGGCATTGATCAGAAGTTTGATAACAAACTAACCCAGAGGTGCCTGGGCACCAGGCAGAGGTGGGCTCCGGACCTGCACATCTCCTTGTTCGGGGTTTGTGAGGCCTTTCCTTCCCGAAGCAATCTAAGCAGTGTGCAGCAGATCAGGCTGGGTTTCCCTTCCCTGTATTCCCACCACCCCCAGCCCTTGGCCTGGCAGGGCTGCCCTCCCCAGGGACCTCAGGGCTCTGCTATGGCACGATTAGAAAGGGGGTGAAACTACTCTTTGATGTTGCACCGTAGTTGCCTTAAATTTATTCCCCCCTCCCAACCAAAGACTATTTGCCTCCATGTGTGACCTGTGGATGTCCTGCACCTGGGTCCCTACCAGCACTCGCTGGGCCAAGCTCTCTGGCAGCTGGGGTGGAGCTGGGTAATTAGCAGGTAACTACAGCGAAGACAAAACGGCCCAGAAGAGAAGAATGATCTGCAAGAGCAGGAGAGCACCTTGCAGGGCCAGAGCATCGTCTCAGAGCTGCTCCTCGGTGAGTGTTGCTGGGGATGCCGGGCTGAGCCGCACGGCCAGTGTCCACGAGGCCTTGGCGTGTGGGCAGTGAACCGCCCCTGGGGATGCTCGTGGGATGGTGCTGGGGTGGGTTAGGACCTTGTCTGGGAACCTGTGGCTGTTGTCTTGCTGAGGAGACAGAAGGGCTTTGGGGTTTTTCTGTGGTTTGTTACAGAGGTGCTAAAAATGTCAGATATGTGTCCAGTTCATGACTGCTGTGAAGAAAGCTTTAAAGTGGTAATTCAGCACTTCATTTGTATTAATCAGTGCTATAAACAAGTCTCTGCTATGTTTCTACCTTGTGAACATAGGTACCCTTCAGAAGGCATCGTTTGGTTGTTGTAGCTCGTTAGGAGGAGGTTTGGCTGTGTTAGGGTTTTGTGCTGCCTGTTTTACGGTGAACACGTGGTGGTCAGAGCTCCGTTTGTTACACATGCAGGATGCCAATCACTGCATTCATGTCACATTTGTGTTTTTTATATACATAAAAATCTCCGTTCTCTCACCTACGATTAAAGGTGTAGATTTATGGATCTTCTAAAGACCATTTGATATAATGGCCTTTTATTTTTGGGTGTGAAAAGGAACTACTTGTAAAAGTGGGAAAAACATTGACATTATTAATGTTTGGGGGAAAATGCTGATTGACGAAGGACTCATAACATTCGTGCTTCAGGGGTAAGAACCTTGCAGAAAGAGATGGGAGCATTTCTACAGCTGTGGCATTTTTCCATACTAATGAAGAAAAAGGAGGCTTCTCTTTATTTTTTTTTTAATGGTGTCTAAACTGGTTCGTTTGAGTTAGCTACATCCACATGCACTTTGTTTGGATTTATACACATCAGGTGTAATGTAACCGCAATCGGGGAGAGTTATGGGGCCCAGTGCTCGCATTACTGAGATTCATGTGCTGAAGTCGTCTCCTAAAATACCACAGTAAATACAGCGGGGCTGGCAAAGGCGCATTTCTGGGGCTTGAGTGCCCTCTACTGAAACCGTCCCTGCCAGCCCTCGGCTCGGGCCCCCGCCCTTTGAG
>NW_010426660.1:27264-49304 GCF_000710305.1 Buceros rhinoceros silvestris | reverse complement strand
GAACCCTTCCCTGCCAGCCCTCGGCTCGGACACCCGCACTTTGAGTGATGGGCTGCTTGCTCCATGAAACCCAAGCCTCCGGTCCCCGGCTTTCCCGCTTACGAAGAATCCCTCCAGTCTTCCCTCTCCTCCAGGAGACCATGCGCTCGCGTCTTCCCCTTTGTCTGGTTTTATTTCTGACTCCTCCTGCAGCAAAGTGCGCCTCAGCAGAGCCTCTGGTGTGACGAGGTGGCTGTAGGTACAGTGAGGATTCTTTCCGCAATAATCACCGGGGCTGCAGTTGCCCCGCGTACGGCAGCACCTGCGGGAGAAGCCGGTTTGCTCCAAAGAGTTTGGGTCTGTTCAGCATCTCGTTCCCGCGAAAGGCGTTAAGTCCCTGCGAGCAATTGGGGGAGGTGCTGGGAGGTGCTCTGGGAGCTCTTGCCAGAGAAAACAGCAAGAAAACACGTTTGCCCCCCGCCAAACCTGCTGTAATATTGTGTTTGATCTTGCTGTATGTGGGGGAAGAGGAAAAATTTCCCCTTCCTCCTCAGCATTTCATCTGTAATAGGAAAAGCGTCGTGCTTCCCTGTGCCTTGCCCAAGCAGAGCTTTCTGTGGCCACAGGGATGCTCCACTCTTGGGGAGCACCAGCACCACGGGCTGAGGCACTGGGGAAGAAACCACCCGCAGGCTGTGCCGCATGTTGCCGGACAGATGATTGGAATGTCTGGAGGATTCCCACCTCTTAAATTTTAATCAGGTTTATTCTCTCTAGGTAATTTGTGCGAGCTTGCCAGGGAAGCGTGTTGTACGGCGCGGTCTGCTCCGTCAGCCCTCGCACTATGGGGCGAGCACCGGAGCACGCAGGGAAACACATTTTTTTCTGCAATCTCTGTTACAGAGTAATGCTCCTGGAAGAATTGGTGCTGCACTACACTGCATATATTTGTGTTGGAACATACTGTGGTGTAATAGCTGGTTTGAAATGTATCCAGTTCTGCTGAATATATTATCGTGAAAGTCAGGCAAACGCACTGGGAGAATGCGAGCTGCTGTCAAACCAGGGAGCAGAAACGCGTGGCAGAAACTGTGAAAATGAGAAGGGAGTTGGTACCGACTGCTGCGTTCCTGTTCTTGCGCAGGGATGTTCGCAGGGGCCAGTGTTACAGGTAACGCTCTGATCAGAGCTGTGTGGGGTGCTGAAGTGTCTAAACGGATCAAAAGGCTTCTTCGCTCCTGCCCACAGAGCAGCTGGCATCACCTGCCTTTGTGCAAACCCCCTTCTCGCAGCGAGTGGCTCGTGTGGGTGCAGGAGCTGAGAGTCTGGGCTTGGACCCCACCAGTCCCTGCTTGCAGCTGGTCTCTGTTTTGTCCCCAGTGTCCCCACACTGGCAGGAGGGTGACTCTAGCTTCGCCTGGGTGGTATTTGCATCACCAATTCCTTCCGCCACCCCCTTTCTAGCTGGGGCAGACCTGGGGGGCAAGACAAGGGCTGTGCTCCTGCAGGAGAGCCAGTATGTGGCCCTCGATAAAATGATGACAAGAAGTTTGCCAGAGGTCCCTGCCTGGAGCTGGTCTAACTAAGGCTAATGAAATGAGGAAATAACTGGGGGTTTTACTTGTATCAGCTGTGCCACCATCTGCCCCATCTGAGCGTCCCCTCCTGGCTCGCAGTGGGGTCCTGCACCTGGCAGGACCCAGCCCGGTCTTTGCATCAGCAGCAGCACCCAGCCGCTGTCACACCAGCCCCGAGGGGGCTTTCACCGGGAAGGGGAGCAGAAGTGTGGGACCCTCAGGTAGTGTAGGGTGGTGGGAGGTCGTGGAGGTGGTTCAGCCACCCCAGCTCTGGTGCTGATGCTGGGTGGCCAGATCTCTGCCGGCTCTCATGTTAAACCCCACACAGCAGGAGTGCTGCTGGGGACCTACCCGCAGGGACCCCGTTGATTTTTTTGCAGTGATCTTGGTTTTGGACCTGGGATGGCTGGTACGTACTCCGACAGACCAGGCTGTGTTCTTGCCCACGTCCATGCTGGCGGAGTCACCTGAGGCAGCAGAAACTGGGGAGGATGCAAAGAGCTGCCTGGCCGGTTTGGATGCGCTGTGGTGGCAGTGAGCAGGGACCTGCAGCCTCGGTGCCCCAAGGGTGGTATCATCCCGTGGGCGTGCAGAGCCATGCGTGTCCCTGGCTGCTCGTCAGCCTGGCACAGCAGCAGGTGGGTTCGTGCAATTACAGTGTGTCGTACAGGCTGAAAAGGGCAACAGGGAACAAATGAATAAGTAAGACCAGTTTAAATTATTATCTTTATCACACTGCATGTTTGGCCCCTGACGGGAGAAGTGTTTTGGCCAGTCAGCTCTGTCAAGTGCTCCCTTTGCTGTGCTGCAATATAATCTTTTGAACTAGGCTGAGTGGAAACCTGCACTTGTGTCAGGCAGCTTCTGGATGGGCTCTTCATCCTCTTTCTGCAGAGGTAGGAAATCTTTTTGTTGTTGTTGTTCTTTAAAAAAAAAGAAAGCCCTTTATGTATAGGATTGGTGGGAGAAGCCATTTGCAACTGATGGGTGTAAATTACGCCTGCTTAGTCAGACAAGAAAATTAGAGGCTGCAGAATTAGACTCTGCTTGCAATTATCTTTACATGGAACCGGTTTACAAAAGAATTTGGTATGCTCCTCGGCTTTCTGATAGATTCTCATGTGATTTATTTTTGACCTGTCAGCTTCAAAGTGTGGTCTGCTGTAGGAACCGCAGGAAGAACATCTCCTTTCTTCTCCTGTACCAATGTACCCGTTGGCTGAGCGGGAGGTTGGTCACCTGCCAGCCCGTGAATGCACAGGACACTCCACCACCCACATGTCTAATTGCCCTGCAAAGATTTGGAATGAGTTGTTAATACCTTTTTTTTCCTCTACACATGCAAAAGGCAAGGAAAGAGGATGTTGTTTCAAACGCCTGTTAAAATCAGACCAGTGGAATTATGCTGGGAATTAATTTGGCCAGCTGCAGCCAGCCTTTTCTCCCAGTCCTGCTGCAAACTCAGGCCTGTTTCCAACTCACAGCCAATTTCTTGGTTGTTTCAGCACATTCAGAGAAAGTTTAAAAGCTGTGTGGGGAAGCTCTGGCTGTATCTGCCCATACCTATTCAGCACAGAATAAGGCATGACGGCATCACTTAGCAGTAGCAGACCTGATGTACTGGGAGAAGGAGGATCCTGCCTCGGGAAGGGCATGGCAGCAGCTTTCCCACAGCACTGGGGCACTGGCCATGGGAAAGATGCTGTGGAAGGCTGGGGTGTGCTAAATGTGTGGAGGCAAAAAGTATGTGCCTGGAGGGTGGAGCAGCATGTCCTGGCCCTGAGCTACTGCATGATCTTGCCTTCAGGAATGGACGTGTACAAGGTGGGGTGGGAGAAGGAGGAAAGGCTGTGTCGTGCTCTGAGGAGGTCTGGGGGGGCTGGGATGATCCACATACTTGCCCGGCACCTGCACATCTGAACTCTGGTGTTTCTTGAGCTCCCCAAACCTTTCCATACAATTCCATCTTCAATCCCCAGCATTAATGCTTGTAAAACCCATCTAGTACCAAAACTGTGTCCACTAAACATCAGATGTTTACAGTGTTTGTATATAGAGAAGAATTTTTTATGGGTTTTTTAGAATACAAAAGCAAGAAGTGAGTAACTTTGCATAACTAGTTTTGAAGTACTCACTGGGGGAAGGGTGAGCAGGGTCTTGCTGAAATTGCATGCTCTGTACAATTCTTAGGTGAAAATCCTCCATTTCAGTGCACATATGGCTCTGGCTGTGGTGACACCCGCTTTGTCCCAAGGTATGGGGACACTGAGCTGGGCTGTGTGGCTGATTTTAGTCTGGGGAGGCCAAAATCGCAAGAAATCATTCAGTGCTCACCGGTGTGCCATGCCGTAGGGAGCAGGGGAACCTGGTGCTTTTATGTTTTGGTTGGAGGTGACTGTGCATTCTTCCCAGAACACAATGACAATTCTCATATAATACTTCCACATGTTTCGGTGAGATACAGCCTGAATGTGGCCGAGAGCAAAGCGTTCTGGCTCTGCCCTCCCATGCTTGCTGTGGGAGGATGTGGCCCTGGAGAGGTGCAGTGATGCACCCCTGGTAATGGTTTAAAGATCAAGAAAGGAGTGGTTTGATTAGAGATTAAATCTAACGATACCATTTATGAATTAGAGAAAAGGAAGGGAAAACCCTCCAAGCAGATGAAAGTCTTGCAGAACTGACTAATCAATCAGCTGCTGGTGGAGCGTGGCAGCGGCACTTGCCACTCTGAGCAGCTGAGGACAGGTTTAATAATGCCTCACACTTCAGAGGCCAAATGAAGAGCAAGCAAAGAGAGCAGCACACCCGCTAACTCCGTAAGGGCAATGAAAAGGAGCTGAGGAACGAGCACGAGCCTTGGCTGGGAGTGGGAGAGTGACACCCTGGGACCAGAGCTCAGCTGGTCCACGCTTCCCCTCTGCCTTGGTCCTCCTGGCTGGAAGGAAAGACGTGAGAGGAGCACCCCATAAAATAGGTACTGAATTTGGGCTGAGTCCTCCTGGGTGAAGGGGAGAAAGGCTGAAAGCATCTGGGATAAAAGGGAGAAGCTCAGAGTTTGGCTTGCACATGGTCGGTTGTTGTTTGTGTCGCAGTAATGAGCAGTGACGCTGTGGCACAGTCCCAGACCAGTGCTCGAGCAGCCGGGATGCTGCTGGAGGAGCTTACAGCTGTGCGAGGGAGTAAGGCGAAGGATACCGATTTATCCTTTATAACTTCAGTCTGTAGCTGAGACTAAGGATTCTTCTGAGGCATGGGCTGCCTCTTAGTACTGGGCTTTTGAAACAAGGATGAAGGGATGTTCCCCTCTCTAGGCAAAAGCACGGAGCGAGGTCAAATTGGCTGTGGTCTGCCAAGGGGACAGGCTTGGGAAGGAAACACTCCTGGAGCTTCTTGGGGGAGACCCACCCTTTAGTGCATCCAGTGAAGTACATCTTTTAGGAGTCGTGCTCTTCTGGAAAAAAGCATCTCATCCTATTTACTGCAATTATCCAAAGGTCACTAACAAGCCATTAAAGCCTTTGGGACGTATTCCTTAGAGAGAACCTATTGCTTTTATTTGGTTTATGCTTTAGCAGCCAAGTCTTTGAAGTGGGGAGGCAGCGGGATTAACTGCTGGCTCAGGGAGCAAACAGCTCTGGGAGAAGTCAAGGGTGATCAACCTCAGCCAGGCATTTCCCAGGAGATGCTGCATGCCAAGGGTGCCTCTTGCTATAAATTGCTTTGGATGTTTGAGTATAGCCCTCTTGTGAACTCCAGCGCTGTGCAGACACTCCTGTCCTCGCACTGCCATCATGCCCTCAAGCACCGAATTCTTCAAGGTCATAAGAAGAGCCCGTAGTAACCCAGAATTAAATCCAGTTTCTTTGGCTACTGGAATTCTGTCTTCTCTTTGCACCCACTTTTCTCCATTTTTTTTTTTTTTTTAGAAGGCTTTTCCACCCTGTCCTGCAGGGTGCTCCCAGGCCTGGCGCAGCACTGGTACATCAGAAGCCTCCTGAGCAATGTACAAACGGGTTCTGTCTGCAGTGTTCTCTCGGAACCTGCCACCAGAAAAAGCGCAGGGTGATGCACTCAGGCCCTATTAGAAACAGCAGAACAAGTTTAATCTCTGGATGGCAGGGGAGTTTGTATCGTCAGCATTCTTTGATCCAAGTTTTGAAGAATGATTTCAATTTTGCCTTTACCAGGCTCAACACATTTGATCTCTAGAAAAGAGCCCTTGTAAATAACCTCCTTGAGAGTGTCACCCTCTTTCTCCTCTGTGAGAAGGGCAATCCCCAAGGATGCTCCAAAAGCGAGAAGGAAAGGATGCAGAAAAGGCTTCAGGGAATTTCTCTCTCCTTCCTCCTCTGAATGCACACCTCACATGCTCCAAGGAGAAGTACCGGCACTCTTGTTTCCCCCTTCCCCAAAGAATTTGACTTGTTCTACTAACCCATCCAAGGCGAGGCTGGCAGCAGGGTGACGGGAGGACAGGCTCCTCGGTGTGCTGGCTCAGCTGAAAAGCAGCAGGTGGGTTGGGTTCGGGTGCAGGGTCTGTCCCTGGGCTGCTGGAAGGATGCCTAGTAATGCAGCATCCCTGCTCACCCTTTCCTTGCAGTCAGGATTTTCTGTGTCCTGCTGCAGTGAGGAATATTTTGTGCTTCCTGTAATTTGACGTAATCATCTTGTGTATGCTCTTTCTTGTTGACTATTTCTCCCAGAGGACGGTGTGCTTGCAAACAGCCTCAGGGGCTCCCTTCTTCCTCCCTTAGGTTATTTTGTTTTTCAGCTGGTAAAAGAAGGACACAGGACAAGCTCTGCACTCTGCCAGTGATTTGGAGTTACACCCCACTTTAGCAGAGTTCCATCAGCGTTTTCCCTCTGTCTGGCAGCACCCTGAACTACCACCACCTCCTCTCCTCCAAAACCTGGTCTGGTTTTGTACACCCCGAGGAAATCCAGCCCCTGGGTGGCACATCCCCCCAGCGCCCTGGGTTTTGGCGTGGTGCCGCTGGGATGGCTGCAGTGCTGGGGCACTGAGGTCTGGGTGCAGGTTTACCTTCCTCTCACTGCTGATCAAATGCCATGCGCTCTCCAGGTTTGTCAGCAAGGGCACTTGAGCACGGCTCCGGGGGAGAACAGACAATCCTCTTCTCTTGGGATCGATAGGACGCTTTTAGGAATCTCTTCAAATGAAAGGGAAATCAGCTAATGTTAGACTTGCTCCAAGCAGAAGATTTCCCTGGCAGGGTTAGATATATTTAGGGCATCTAAATGCCAGGGAATTATGAAGAGATTTTTTTTTTCTTCTTCACCAAATGAAACTTAATGATCACTTTGCCATTTTCAGCGCAATTTACAAATTCTCTGAGTTTGTAATTTGGAGATTTAGAAGTTATTTTTTTAAATTAACGCGTGGTGAACTTTGAGGTAGCTTGAAAGGGTTTGGGGTGGGGGCGTCCTGCCTGTGCCGTGCTCATGTCACTCCCATTAGCGGCTGCTGGAGCTGCTGTGACTAATGTGACCTCTTGTGGGATTTGATCTTGCAAGATGCTGAGCACTTTAGATTTGATCTTCGAGTATCTTTTGACTTCAGTAAGTTGATTCATTAGCTTGAAGTTAAGAACATGTTTAAACAATTTGTGAAATTGAACCCAGCCAAGGTGATTTTCAAATTAGATATATTTCTGTGAGGGGTTTTCTTAGGTTTATTGGATTTTTAACAGATTTGAAGGGATACTGTGCCATTTTCTATGACCTACTTGATAGACTGGGTGAATCTCTCCAGCGGCTCTGTGCTGCTTAACGGCGTCTTTCTCAGTACGTACGCTTCCTCTCAATGCAATTTTCCTATAAGGAAAATAAATCTGAGTGTGACTGGGGCAAATTCACAGGAAAAGCATCTCTAACAGTGACAGGTGTCTATTCATGCTGTCATCAGAGTAAGGAAGAGGAGGTTTCCTCTCACCCTGCTCTGTATAGACAGATCTGCCTGGCCAGGGCCAGAGCCAGGGCTGTGCTCACGGAGGGTTTTCAGAGGTGACAGGTTGCTGCTGGGACGTGGCCCACAGTGGGGTCTGATGAAGCCCAGCTTGCTTTCCCACAACGTGCTTTGCTGCTCCTGCTCATCCAGCACCCAGGAGGCTGCGCTGGGTTTGCTGGGACACCCAAGGCCAGGAAACCTCTTCCCTCCCTGGAAGCCTGAGAGCCCGCACTGAGGAACACCCTGCATCCGTGTGGCTGCCTATCCAGGCGTCTGAAGACTGGAGCGAGCAGGTTTGGGAAAACACAAGTGGGAGATGGACGAGAAGAATGCATGATTTGGAAATAAAATGAAGTCATCTTTAATGAAGCACTTCAAAAATAGCTTTGTCACTTTTACTCACAAAGGAAGTTATTGTGGTGAAATTACATTATCATCTCATGCTGGTTTTAAAAACCACACTGTGCCTCCTGGGGAAAAGTGGCTGCAAAAAGCTCTTTGTTTTTCCCCTGAACAGCCCTGGTACTGTGAGGATGTGTGTTTCCAATCAATGGGGGCTCATAACTGATGGATCAGAAAAGTTTAGAAGCCAGCAACAAACTGAAGGCATTAATAACTTGCTTTCGAGTCAATGGAATTGACTCGAAATTCGGTTTATTTCTGAATGATCATTGTAGAGAAGCGGAAAGCAAACCAATATTTAAAGATGTACCTGCAAGCAATAATGCTTGATCGCCGGCTTTGGCAAGGCAGGCGGCAGAGAAGGGGCTGGGTGACATAACAGATCATTCATAATTGTCAACCAAATTGCATAGCTGGTATCGAGCTCTGAAGAATGAGCCATAAGAAGCATTTCTGATTGATTTTTGCTTTGTTAGAAACAATGTAAGCCTGCCTTAAAGAACTGAGGACAGGCTGCAATTGATTCTCTTCCCTTCTGAGCAAATTCCAGTAGAATTTGGGGTTCTATTTTAGGTCAGTGTTTACTAATCTTTCTCCTTCTCTTCCACGTCTCTGTTACGGTAGGAGAGCTCGGGAGGAATGGGAGCTGAACTAACACTTGGGGAAAGTTTATGCCAAAGGGCACAAATGTGCACTCAGCTTTCTCTCCCTAGTGCCAAATAATGATGTCACTGCTTCCACTGGTGTGATTAACTTCCCATGCTTTTTCCTGAACAGATCTAGCGGCTCTTCCATGGCTCGTAATAACTGTACAGCCCCTCATCCATGAAGGTTACACATCTGTTCTTCCTTCTCAAAACCACGGGCAAAGCCTGTAAGACCTGATGATATTTAAGGTCCTTCGTGTACATGAGGAGGAGGCAGAACCGCCCTTCACTGAGGAGATATTCTGCGGGAATTCGTTTCATGTTAGCTGGGGTTAAATCAGTTCCCTGTGAACGGTGATTGCTGCAGTGCAGGCGTGGGTTAACCTGCATCCTGCCCCACTCCTCCTTTTTTTAGCCTCTTGCCAGTGGTCGGTGAGGCTGGAGAGGAGTGCACAGCAACGGCGTTTGAGGCGAGCCAGAACAAAGCTGGGCTCCAAACACGTGGAACAAGTGCCAGTTATTTTAGGCAAACTTTGAGTGTGTTTATATTTTTCCTTGCGAAATATTTCTGTCCTGCCAATAGGATTATGATGTGAAACCAGATTTTATTTTTGCTTTCGTGGCATGGCATCCTCTGCAGGGTGATGTGGCTCCCTAAGGGGAGCTGATTGCATCTGCTGTCATGCTGGTCATCAACGGTGTTACACTGGGGCAGCATGGCTGTTACCCTGGGCCAGGTCCAGGGCCGGTCCTCGGCGGGTCTGGCTGTGGGTAGCAAATCCCAAGTAACAGGACAACTCTAGGATGATGTCTATGTATTCTGATTTCTCCTGATATCCGATTGCTTAGCTCAGCCCTCTGGAGAAGCTTCTCCTACAGCCCTGGCTTGAAGGGTTTCATTGTCCAGATCTGCCTGTTAACAGTAAAGATTCAGAACTGCAAAATAATCGCAGGATCAAAGTTACTTACAAACACATCAAAGGCTGGAGCTGCTGCCAGTTGGTCAGATTTACATGTATCATATGGCTAAATAATTTGAGTTAAACAGATTAGCATGTTACGGCTCTGAAATGATCCTTGAATACACCACGGCCTCATGCCAGGGCCATTGTGATGGGGAGAAAATCCTTCTTTGCTGCCAGTGACATTCAAGTGACAATGAAAGCAGCAAGAAGTGTTGCTTTTATAGATATTAAAAACCCCTTAAATTCAAGATGTTAGTCTTCTTGTGAGCCAAGGAAGGCAGAGCAGAGAGAGGTTCTTGTGGCTTTGAATGAACTCCTGACCGAAGGGGCCAGCGGAGGACACCGACCCCTCTCCCAGCAGCCGCCCCGTGCCCAGCACTGGCAGGGACTGAGTCTGCTGGGGCAGGCACCGAGCATCTTGAGGAGGAGGGGATGTATGAGAGCTGCTACAGGCCCCAGCTCACCTCTCACGACTGATGCAAACGAAACCAAACCATTGTGCCTCCGTTGTCCCCCACCTCTCTGGGAGCGAGCTGCCTGCTCCAGCACAGCCTCATCCTGAGGATTCCGTCGTCATCCCATAACTACAGCATTACTGTGCTGATGTTCCTGTGGTTATCGTGGCACTGGCATCTTGACAGATACGGAGATATGCACACAGCGTTAGCGCAGAAATCTATTAGCATAAATTACTGATGGATTCACGGGAAAAGCTGAGTCCCAGCTCTACGATTAAAAATCGTGACAGAACTTCAAAGGGGCAATAGGCATGATTTATTTTTAAGATAATGTGGATAATTTCAAGTACCAAAGGATCTTGCTTATGCTGCTTTCCTTGGTATTCTGCATAATCTGCTGTGCCCAGTGAAGATTAGATAAAAGCAGTAGCAGGATCGTTCTTCCTTTCCAGCATTAACTGTTTTGCTCCTCTGTACCCAGAGATGGGACACGGAGCTTGGCGTACAGAATGGTCCTCTTGGCTCCATGCCTTTCCTCCAGATAAAACCGGCTTTTTTTGTCTTTCCCTGTGTTGTCTGTCGTGGCTAGCTGTGGGCACAGCCCTCGGGCTGGCCCAGCTGCCAGGGCTGGGAAGGGTGCTGTGTGCGTGGCAAAGGGTGCCGGTGCCAGCCCGTCCCCTGGCTCAGGAGCAGAGCTGCTGACCAAGGGCAGTACAGCTGTATAGTTCGTGCTTGGTTTTATCTGAAACTTTTTATTTACTGGTGTTTAATGCAAGTGAGCCCTCCACACAGACATTACTCATCTGCGTATGCTGGGTGTCTTTAAGAGTCCGTTTGTTTCATCAGGCTTCTAATTGTTTGCAAACTGTCATTGCTCCTCAAAAAGGAGTGACCGCTTCTGTGAAACTGGCGTGATCTTGGTGTCGCTTTCCCCGTACTCCTATACTTCGCTTACTGTTGTTACTGATATCACAGCAATCTGTCTTACTCCAGGAGCTCCTGGGAAGCGCTCATGGTGCTGGTGAGTCTTTCCCACACCAGTAACCCCCTCCGGGCTGTGGTGTAAACCCCAGTAATTGCACGTGTCGGGGCAGTGATAATCTGTTGACAGATTTCTGCAGGATGATCTCAGGTGAGGATTTGCTTGCACTTGGGTGTTATGCAACTACTTTTTTTACCCTGTTTGTATGGCAGAAGTCTTGTTGGTGTACATGAGCCTGTCCGAGTAGTCCATACCACTGGTGCTCTGCCAGGCTGGGTGTGACAGGCTGGGCTGGGTGAACGGAAGCTGTGACTCCCTTGTGAGCACACAAGTGCAATGCCAGTGTCTGGCAGAGCGGACACGGGGTGTGGCTGTTGGTTGTTTTTTTCCCTAAACAGAAATAGCTGATCCCATCAAAGTTCAAAACAACTTCCAGGGACGATCAAACCTCAGCGAAGAGCATTCGCTGGCTGCTCTACTGCAGCTGCATCCTCCCTGCTCGTTTACTTCGATGTTGTTAGCAGCAGCAGAGACAGGATCGATGCTTTCAGTGTCACGGCAAGACGATGTCTGTCCATCATCACCATGATAGTGGCGGCTTGGCTGCTTTCCTTGCATTGTCTGTACTTCATTTGTGAGAAGTACTGTAATTACCCCCTAGCAGCCACTTCAGGAATGGCACACGACTTGAAAAGAAATCAAAATGGGTACACCTGATTGCAAAGAAAATGCTTTAAATATTGAACAATTTTTCTAAAGGTCTAAATTTTCTATTTGCCTCAGCACTTAGCATTTGTGCAGCCATTTCATATCAGCTTTGACAATGCACATTTTACATCGAGTCCATTTATAGTAACAAAAATGAAGAAGGGTTCACCCCCCACCTTTTGTACTGTTTTCCATCTCTCCTTCCATGTACTCACTGGCAATTAATGGACCCTTGAATCTGCCTCTCCTATCCCCCCTGCCCCCAAATCCATGCAGACTTTCCCAACCTAATTGTCAATCTAGCTTTCATTAAGCCAACTGCAGACTTTTGATCTACTCCTTGGGAAGAGCTTTTGTGTTCAGCATTTGAACGAACTAGTCCCTTGTTTACAAGATTTACATCAAAATAAGGTTTCTGGAAAAGAAAATGCAGCTTAGCAAAATAAAAAATGGTGCAAAGCCCCCAGAGAACTAATTCATATGCATTTCAGCAATAATAATAAAAAATAGCCCGAGATGGGCTGGCTTGGCAGTGCAGCGCTGCAGGAAATACATGGTGCTCTGCACCTCTTGAGCTGTTTATGGCTGTGCCAGGCTGGTACCAGGACCCGATGTGCAGGACCTGAGTGCTGCATTTCTGTGCGCCCTCCTCGGAGTAACCCTGGCTGAAGCCTCCTGGAAAACCTGTCAGCCTGAAACTAGCTCCTTAGGCTTTGTGCTCAGGTAACTCGGTCACAGCTTTGTGCCAAACCCAGTGGGGAAGCGTGGCACAACATCCCTGAGCTGAGGGATGATGCATGGGCAGGTGGTTCCCAGCACTGGTTTGTGATGGACACAAGACCATGGTGACACCCTTGGCTCTCGGGTGAGAAAGCGCTGCCTGCTTTCCCAGCTGCTCTCTCATGTTAGACACACAGCTTGTCCATTAGAGAGAGTGCTGGAGGAGCTGAGGAATGCTGCAGCAGTCAGGTAGTGTCCCAGTGTCTTGGTTCCACCAGCAGACTCCAGTATCAGAACTAATTGGGAAGTCAGTCCAGATTTATTAATGTGAACTTGTTCTGTGGTAAACAGTGATTTTTGTATTCAAGGGTAGTTTTAATTCAATTTCTAGTCCTTTATTTTGACTAGCAAGTCAAATATTCTTGATGTATCAAAACAATCTTTGTAGCTGTGTAACAGGAGTATAAGGATGTCACTAAAAACGAACCCAGCTTGAGCTGGATGCTGGCAAAACCGCTTCAAAAGTATCCCAGTTATGCTGGGGGAAAGGAGCTGTGTTCTTTCAGGATGAAAGGATCAGTTTTAAAGACAGGATTGGTCCCAGGTGAAGCAGGGGCTGCCTGGGCACCTCCCTGAAATGAATCAGTAAAAATCTGACTGTTGATCTTGGAGCACCTGTACTGAACTGCTCACACAGACCCGGGTGGTGCCTCCAGGAATTCCGAGTGTCCTTGCAGACCTGGGATCCCTCTGCCCCACCACCTGCAGACAAACATGTCTTTAGTGTTAGGGTTAAGGCAGTGAAAGCAGGTCAGCGTGAAGCGCTCCAGAGGTTAACGCTGCCGTCGTGTGTGAGAAGCAGCAAATCCCAGAGGTCCGAGTCGCTGATGAAAAATCTTCACTTCCCCCAGTATTTTTCTTGCCTCTGTAAAACTTGGTTTGCATCAATTGTAAACAGTTATGCAGTTTTCCCAGAAGGTCACTGTGCAATGAATGTGCAACACAAACTATTTCTGCATATTAAAAGAAAGAAAAGGAGACATTTTTCTCTTTGCATGCAATTTTTAAGCAGGGGAGAGCAAAGAGCCATAAAGTTTCCTTTTATAGATGTAGAAAACGGCAGCAGAGTGTGCTAAAGTGAGCGAGGAAAACCCAAGGTGACATTTAATTTTAGCGATAATAAGCTATGGCAAAACTCCCCTTATTAAAGACCTCAGGCAAAAACGTTCAGCTGGTATATTCTGGAGCAGAGACACTGCAAGGAGCAAAGGGAGACGGGGTAAGACACCTTGAGAAAGATTCAAAGACATTAATTTTGGGGATGAAGAATTTGAGCATCTCTGCGAAGCAATAAATGAATAATGCCTGTTACAGCGAGACGGAGCTGCTCGGCTTCCCGGGTCCACCCCACAGAAATTCTCCCCTGGGTATGGGGGGGCTGGGCTGGGGTAGCACTGCAGCCCCTATGAGCACATTCTTACAGGGGGCCAGTCCAGTCACATTATCTCCCACGCTTAATTAAGTGGCTTAATCTGCCACTTCTCATCCAAAAACTTTGCAGCTTATGGGTCAGGGGAAAGGCTGGCTCAGGATGGTAGTGGGCAGGTAGACAGCACCCAGGGTGAGGTATTTTCTTTAGCACATGGCTGGCTAGCAGGCTAGCGTCCCACCTCAGCCTTGTTCTGCAGAAGCTCCCGCTGAAACCCCAGCTGCAGAGTAGGAGGAGATGGGATTTGTTTGCCCGTCTCAGGTTTAGGGGTGAAGCACCATAATCCTCCCCCTTGTGCTCTGCTCCAGCGTGCAGAGGTGCCATCGTTGGAGAGGGACACTCCTGCCACCAGCAGCTCCTCGCTGCTGGGCTTCCGCTGGAGCCAGTCCCTTCTCTGCCGGTGTGGATGGGGGTATAAATAGATGCAGGGAGCTGAGGCACAGGGTGGGTTATACAATGAACCTCAGTGCTCACAAGAGCCAAAAATACCCAGAGAATTGATGGGCAGTTTGAGTGACGTTTGCAGAATGCTGCTAATGGCGAGAGATTGCTGCCGTGTTTGAGAGTTGCTGCCGCAGCCTGCCTCATCCCGTCCTGCCTGCACAGCCTCGCGTCCCGAGTTCAGCTAATGGTGCCCTGCCATCGCACCACGCGTCTGCTGCTCTCTGAGGTGCTTTTCAGAGGAGGGATGGGGATCAGCAGACAAAAAGGTTCCAGCATTTCATGGCATCCTCGGCCTCGCAGCTCGGCTTTCAGGTCAATGTTATTTTCCTCTGCTATTTTGCAAAATGACAAGAGAACTGATGGTGCTCACCTTAGCGAGGAAGTGAATCCTTCCATTGTTGCAGCATAATAAGGGACAATAATTCTTGGAGAGAGAGCGAGAGACAGAGTTTCTGTGAAATGCTCCCACTTTGCGTATAAACCTCTCTCTATTTTTCAACCCTAAATGGCCCTTGTATTGAAACGCAGTGCATGAGCTGTCTCCATTGGGTCTGAAAGCTGCAAAGATATAGAAACTGTCCAGAACTGCCCAGCTCTGGGCGAGGGGACGATTTTCTCTACGGGTGCTTTGAACCATTTGTTGCTGCGATGACTTTTAAGGTTATGAGGTGAGGGCTAAGGGCACGGAGCTTCTCTTCTGGCTCGATCACAGACCCTGTGTGACCTTGGGCAGTTGGTCTGCTGTGCCGTGTGTCAGGCCCCAGCCGCTAAAACGTGTGGGATGGGTGTCCGTGTGCCTGGGGGGTCCTGGGTGCTGCCAGGGGGAGAGCAGCATCAGTTGGCCATGGGGACCTGCTGACCGTGGATCTGAGGGTGAGTGGGCAGGTAAAGCGCAGCCTCTGCAGCCTGACCGGCTGTTCCTGCCCCTCTCCCCAGGTCACAGGTCCTCCTGGCCAATTCTTAAATACAGGAGGAGATGGAGATTCAAGCACTGCTTAGGGAATGAGCTGTTGAATTATTACTGTCTTGAGGGGTGCATGTAGCATGTTCTTATCCTGGCAGCGCCCGCAGGGAGGATCACAGGGCTGGAGGGTCAGCAGGGGCTGAGGACGGGAGCAGTTGGTGTGCTGGTGGCAAAGGGCAGGATCAAAGCCTCCTGGAGACAGCCTGCTCTTCTCAGAGCAGCACTCTGGTGAGAGAGCCCGGTATGTGGAGGAGCATGGTGGAGGCAGAGGTGAGGCTGGGCTGCTGAGGTGTGATGCTGCCATGTGGCAGGGATGTGCCATGGGAGGGTTGCAGTCGCAGCTGAGAACTTGTTGCTAGTGTCTGAAAAATTAATTTATTTTTAAACCCCCCCAGTGCTGCCCCCAGGTGCTTTGTAAACGGCTGCTCTTGTTGGCCCCGTTGCCAGCCTGGCACGGGCATTGCCGGCACCGGGAGCCCCCGGAGAGCCCCAGCAGGCTGGGCTGGGAATGGTGGTGGGTGCAGGTGTCACACAGGGATTGCCTCGAGCCATCTTTGCTAACAATAAGTGGCGAATGTTTCTGTGAATGCCATGTTCTGAGGCACTTGACAGTTACAAACAACGTTATTGAGATTGTCAGAGCAGAGTGAGCAAAGCAAACCCTCATCAAGTGTCTGGATGCTCTAGCCGTCCTTCCAGGGGCTGCTTGGGAGGCTTGCAGGCAGTTGGAGGCTGCAGAGAACTCTGTAACGCTGGGCTGTGTATTATTTAGTAACTGACAGTTATTTGGGATTAACCAGCAATAAAATCTATCAGTACACATGCAGCTGGCACAGCTCTGGGCACACCCTGCAGCTTTCAGAAGCGTTGTCCCTAGTCAGGCTTGTTTCCCCATGCCGTCGGTTCTGGTAATAAGAAGCTGCCGGGGTGCCCGGACAGCCCAGCCCTGATTCCCGACCAGTACAAGGCTCCCTTCCTTCCACAGAGGGTTTTGTTTTCCTAGATGCTGTTTTTTGTGGCAGATGCTCTGCTATAGGCAGCCCCGTTAAAATGGATGCTGAAGTCCGACACTTCTTTCCAAAGCACCAAGTTCACGTGCTGGTGTGAGTCACAGCAAGGATGGAAATTTCCACCCTTAGCAGAAAAGTGCGTGGCAAGAGCTGCCTCCTTGAAACACAGCTCTAGAACTCCCATGTCCTGTTTATTTTCCACTAATTCAGGGTGCTGAAGTGACAACGGGCTCCCTCTTTGTGCCTGTACCTTTGCCTGAGCTCCTTTAGAGTGGAAAATCAGCGACGTGTCCCTGCCTGTCTCCAACCCCAGGCTCCACTAGATATATATTAGTAGTTGCATGACTCAATTGTATTAATTGTTGCATTAAATTATATGGTATTACTCAAAGAATGTTAATTTCGTTTTCCCACAACTGTGTTCAACTTAATTTTTAATCAGATGTGACAGCAAAAATTTAAATCAAGTGCTGCATCTTGGCTGTAAGAGGCCCGAGTACATAATGAATGTGCTGAAGCGATCAGGACAGTTTGTAACACTAATACCCGTGAAGCGTGGGCAGGCTGCTGAGCTGCCGACAGTAATTATTCCTCCTCTCCCTCCAAGCTGAACCTCACGGAGGAAGAGCTGAACCAACTCGGGGTCAGGGTCTGCAAGGCAGTACTGGGGTTGTTTGATGCTGACACATGGGAGCAAGCCCTGGAGGGACGCAAACAGGTCTAACGGGGCTTGTGGCAAAGCCGCAGCAAACTCGTGCTCCCGGCAGCAAACATATGGCAAAAGCAGGTTAGAGAGCTTCAGTCTTTGTAATTTAGACAGTAATGCAGGAAGGGGAGGGAGGGAACCGGGGGCAACTTGCAGCAGCAGAGTGAGCACGTAACTACATCTGAAGTTGGAGGTGACGGTGTTTTCCAGGTGGCTGCAGCATTACTGACCTTCCCCAAATGAAAGAGCATCCCCAAGCCAGGTGGGGGGCAGCACCGCTTCCGTTCAGCAGCTCCGACAGCTGATCTGCCTTCAGGAGGTTAGCTCCAGGAGATGATGGACTGCTGCTTAGGAGAGCTTGGCCAGTGACAAAATAAACCACCAAACCCCCAGCAAGCCACCGGCCTCTGAATCACAGTGATGACCTGGGGGAGTATGGGGAGCCCTGCGAGTTCCCAACAGTCCCGACAGAACGCTGCACCTCTCCATCTCGCGCTGTTGAGAGCATTCAGCTGCTGCAGGTACCCACGGCCACGTGTTCCACCGCCCCGTCAGCCCCTACGAGGGCTTGGGCTTGCGCTCCTCTCATTGGTGCTCGTTCCGCAGCAGCAGGACAGGGTTGTCCTGCCTGAACGCCCTGTGCAGCGCTGCCTGTCGTCTATCGCCAAAAGCGAGATCTGGATAAACCCATAATGGCTGCAGTAATCTTCCTTTTCCGAGAGAAGCTGGTATTAATAAGGAGAGTCACAAACTGTGAATTTTACTGTAGTGATATTCATTATATGTGATATACAGAGAAAAAACGTGATGCAGCAAGTACAATGAATTGTGTTTGTTGCAAAGACTAGAGCTAAGTGGAAATAAATTAAGCATGATGTGTTTTAGGAGGTTCTGTATTCTGTAGCAGATACAAAAAACTGTCCAAAAATGTTGATAAAGAAAAGATTTCTAAGGCACGGAGATACAAACACAAAAAAAGGAGAAATAAAATCATTTTGATGTGCAGAGACACATCCTTTGCTGTGCATTTAGAAGAGGGCTGCAGAAAGCAAATATTCCTTCTGTGGCAGAAATTTGCAGAACCGGGATAATTGCTACCTGTGGTTGCTGTGGGAACCAGAACTTTTCCATTCCAGATTTCAAGAGCGTAAAGCCTCAGCCAAATGTGCCATATTAATGTGACTGCTGTCAGATTACAGGAAATCAGCCAATTTGTGGTTAATATAAACACATTAGGAAGGGAGAATTTTGTAGTAGAAGAGAAACAGTTGGTGGGCTTTTTCCTCAAAGAAAGGCTGGGATTTGGCAGGCAGCTGGACCCACGGGGCTTGTTCCCAAACGCAGCTGTTTGAACCCAGAATTGCTTTTTTGCAGCCCAGGAGCAGAGGGGTGGGCTCGGCTCTGGTTGCGGGTCCCTTCTCACTCCCTGGCAGGAGCAGCCTGTGCCCAGCGAGGCTCCCTGGAGCTTCCACAGGTCAAACACGAGAACAAAACCTGCTCCCCCGGGTGCAGCACAGACCTGCGGCTCTGGGGCAGAGAGGATGCTCCCAGGCTTCTGAAGCGCCTGTGGCACCAGGGGCCAGCGGGTTTTATTTGTCACTTGTGTGGAAGAAGGTAGTCAGGGTAAAAGGGTTCCCTAGTAAAGGGTTCGGTCTCGGTGTCTGGAGGTTTCTCATGGCTGCGTCCATTGTTCGCAGGCGTTGGGGCTGGTCAGGCTCCTCGTACAGCGGGGAGCAGAGGGAGCTCTCTGGGCTTTGGGGGCCTGGTGCAAAGCCAGGCAGCGCGATACGGAGCCGAATTTGACCCCCTCAGGACACAGCCCAGGAGCACAGCAAACACAACAAAATCTCCGGCATCGCTGCCCTGGTACCATCTTATCTTTAAGTGACATTTAGAAGAGCCTGTGTGGGCTCAAGCGAGAAACCCGCCAATGCAGAGCAGGTGGAGGGAGGGTCGCAGCAGTGTGGTGCCGAGCAGCAGCCAGAAACCTGCAGCAGCAACACGCTGGCTGGAGCTCTCCTCAGCAGACAGCACCAGGACACAAAGCAAAGGCAAAGGAGGCTCCAGCTTAGGTACATCTGCAGTGATATTTTATTGATTGCATAGGACCCTTAAGGCAATTTCGTTAGAGCCTGTGAAGGATTTTAGTTTTGTTCCCCTGGATGCCATTGTTTCCTGGCTGCTGCGCTGCCTAGGAAAGCCCGTCTGATTCTTTTGTGCAGTGCTATGAGCTGCTGGAATAACCACTTTAAAGTTGGGTTTTAGGCTTCTAGAAGCAGCTTGGAAGAACAGAGCCATTTAGCTAAAACCAGTGTCCTTGCATCAACGTGGCATCTCTGACTTCTATAAGCCACTCTTAAGAGTTGCCGTGTTGGCACATTTAGGCTGTGTTTTAGTAGCTCGCTCTAACTGGCACACCCAGATGTTTCTACGGCAAGTGTACCAGGATTTGTGTCCCAGTTCTCCAAGGGAATTGCTAAGTGCAGAGGGAATAGGGATTCTTGTCTATAAATGGGGTGAATTAGAGGGAGTGCTTAGCTGTGCCTGAAACCCTGACAGAAAATAAGGGAAATAAGCTACATTTGAAATAGCAGTAACGAGGGTCCCGACAGAACCCGCGCTGCTGCGGCAAGACTGCGCTGGCGGTGCAGGGAACAGCCCCAGTGGCAGCATCGGGGCTGGGGCTGGATAACGGCTGTAGCGGCATAAAGGAGCTCTCAACACTCAGCAGCAAATGTGGAAGGTACCGTGCCCGGTATTCAGTTCTTTATGTAAGCGAGGGATGAAAAGAGCAGCACGTTATTAAATCTTTCTTTTTCATTTGCAGAGCTTTCCTAGAGGTATTCCTCAGAGAGAATAAAACTCAAACTAATGGACTATCTGGAATTTTTTCTGTATTTTCCAATTCTCTCCAGTGCACACACTGGCACCAGCGCTTCGCTGCAGCCAGCTGTTCCGAAGTGAACAGGGTGCCGCTGGTGGGGAGCGCGTGGGGTGTCCGTGTCGGTGGTGCTGGAGGCTGGGCTCCCTCGTGGTGGAAGCCCGTTGCTGTTTGAGCTGTGGAGTAACCTTCGCTGCCTAACGAAGGCTCTAATTAGCTCTGTGAGCTGTTGTTTCAGTAACTGGTTCGGAATCCAGTACACACTCATGGCAATACTTCTTCGTAGATTGAATGGGGAAGAGGCTTGTAAATCCATAAACAATGATAATTCCCAGCGTGTCAGTGATAGCTCAGTGTTTGCATAAAAGGCAGGAGCTATTCTGGGAAAAACACGCTATTCTTGCCATTGTGCTAGGGAAAGGGTGCTTCTACCTACTTTGAATAAGTGTTCTCATTTTAAAAGGAAATAAATCTGTGGGTTCTTGTGGTTTTTTATGAAAGATCGTAGAGAACAGTTAAAACATGGGCTTTTACTTAATCTTACCGAGAAACGATGGACTCTTGAGAACAGGAAATAACGGTGAAGCTTGATGTTACTGTCACTTGGGTAGGGAAGGTAATCTGGTGGTGGAGGGCTCAGACACCGTCTACTAAAAACACCAGGAGAAGCATTTCCCCAGGCTGTTTCTTCTGGACAGACACAATTCCTCAGAGCAGAAGCATTTCTGGTGGGAGCTGGTTTTGTGCTCGGTCCTGCGGCTGCAGGACAAGGAGCCACAAACCTGCCCGAGCACTGAAAATGGAAAATGAAAAATAAAGGTTCATCCTGAGATCATTTAGGCTGGAAGATAGACGTGTTGAGTCAAAATGGCTCTTTCATTTCAAACATCTTCACTGCAGAATTTTAAGAAACTCAGACTTGATGTTTCCTTTAACACTTTCACTAAACACTTCTCTTAAAAACAGGTTTGGGGCCAAAGCAAATCTAACCAGCTTGGGCTTGGAAAACTGGTTTGGATTCTAAACCTGTGATAGTACAACTCTTTCCAAATTCCAATTAACTAGAATTTTTTTTCTTAGCATTTTTTCTCCATAAACCTCTATCCTCTATGCATTTTTAATAAGCTTTATCCTGCGAAAACATGAGAGAGCTAACTGCGAGTGAAAAGAATAAAGGGAGTTGCTGCGTAGCTCTGAAAATCTGTTAAATACTGGAAAGCTCATAGTAAAAAGCAAAGCGAAGAAATCTGAGCTCTGTTCTTATTAGAAACTGTGAATGAAGATAAAACCTTTTCACAAACCTTTGTCTGGCTGTAAAAAAATCGCAGAGTAACAGCAGCAGATAAACCTGTGACAGCGCTCGCACGTGCTGCTGATGGGAATAAACAGCAGAAGACCTCCCTGTCCTTTTTCTCTTCCTAAATTGCAGAGTTTGGGGACTGACTGATCCCTCCCGGAGGAGGAGGAGGAGGGAGTGCCCTGGATCAGTGTGAAATGCTGCAGCACAGAGTTAAACCCAGATTGTGAAGGAGAAAGCAGTTATACAGATGATCTTCCCAGAATGTGTAGTTTTTTCAAGCAGAACAGATGGGCCCGGGGTACCCAGCAGACAGGTTTCTGTCTCCAGTCGATGTTTCAGGGCTGGTGGGAGCCTGGCAGTGAGTCACTGGGAGCGGAGCAGAGCAGAGATGGCTGCCCAAGGCTGAGCACGGCCGTCACTGCTGGGCTGTACGTCCAGGGGGCATTGCTGGGTGGGAGGCCAGGAGCCACGGTGAGGGGTGAGACCCCACGGGGGACCCTCAGCAGGCCCCAGCACCCAGTGCTCCAGTTGCCCAGACAAGCCCTCCCCAGCCACAGCTCAGCCCCCAGAGCCTTTTCCTGGCTGGAGAGGAGTGATGCCCCAGGGCTATTTAACGGGCCCCATTCTCACCCTCATCCCTACATGGAAGGTGATGGCATGGCCAGGCAGGACCCTCCCCAGAGACCTGGTCCTTCAGCTGCCACCGTGGTGCTGTCAGCCCTGGGGACTGAGTATGTGTGTGTGTCCCTGCGGGGATGGGGATGAAGAGCTGAACCTCATGCAGGGGGCTTGAGGAAGTGTTGGCTCTGAGGCAGCAGTACGGGCTGAGGCTGCCCTGTCTCC
>NW_010426660.1:26687-27127 GCF_000710305.1 Buceros rhinoceros silvestris | reverse complement strand
CCTCCTGTTCTCCTTCCCACCAGTTCCTGGTTTGGAGATACTAAGAAATAACGTTTAGGTGTTTAAATAAAACATACTCCCGATCTGAGCCCAGGAGTTTGCAGGACATGGCACCTGAGCTGGTGCGGGGTGCTGGCTGTTTGCCTGTGTCGGCACGTGCGTTTGTTTACTTGCCATTACGCCATTCCAGAAACTTCCCTCAAATTGCAGCTGCCGTTTTCTGCCGCTGTCCCGAAAGCACCTCTGCCTCCCCCTTGGGTCCCTCTGGCTAGATACGGGGTGCAGGACCTGGGCCTCCAGGTCACCCAACCCTCTTGGGGAACGTGGGGCAGCAGGGCACCCACACTGCAGGTCCCGTGGCTGGGTGCTGCCTTTGCCCCGTGCAGAGGGTGCAGGATGACCCAGCAGGGAGCACGGGGGCGGCCCTCGGGCCCTTCACA
>NW_010426660.1:25999-26583 GCF_000710305.1 Buceros rhinoceros silvestris | reverse complement strand
TCGCGGGTGGCCGCAGGGGGGCGGGGGGGCCTGCCGCTCGGCTCCTCAGCCATCCCCGCGAGCAGGCGCGGGAGCAGCATCACCGGGAAAAGCTGCTGACCAACCCTTTCCCCGTCAGAACGGATCAGTATCAGGCGAGCTAATGGGGAACACAAAACCTATTTAAAAGCTACATTTACCACTTGGCTGATTCCATTACATCGTGTAATATCCAGGTGTCACTTTTCCTGTCCAAAAGCCGGGTTTAATGCTTTCCTGGCTTAGCTGTGTGACAGGGGGGTCTTCCCGCTGTCCATCCTCCACCCCACGGGACCCAGGAGCAGCTGGCAGGAGGGATGGGGATGGAAATGTGGTAGCTGAGCTGGGGGTGACGCTGCCAGACCCAGGTCCCTGCAGTCCCAGGGCACCGAGCTGATGAGGGAGATGCTGGAGTTCCTCAGGTTTCCGAGGTTGTCCCTGGCCCGGGTCTGCGGGTGCTGGTAGTGGCTGTCCGGCCGGGAAGGAGCCACCTGTGTCCTCCTGAGATGCGAGGGCAGAGCATGCTGGCTTTTCAACATCTCCCCACAGTCTCTGATATCGCTGAA
>NW_010426660.1:23651-25840 GCF_000710305.1 Buceros rhinoceros silvestris | reverse complement strand
AACTACTTACGTTTGTACTGTTTTTTGAGGGAGATGCCTGTCCCTGCCTCCTCGGCCCTGGACATGGATGAGCTGTGGCTTTCCGCCACCTCTGTAAATCTGTCAGGGACAGGGACGTGGTTTGCTGCCGTGCTGCCTGGCCGTGCGGGGATGCTCTTCTCTGACAGCGTACCGTGCCTGGAGCCATACCAGCGCGACTCCCCCTGGGTGAGCGTCTCCTGGGCCAAGCTTCCCATCAGCTGGAGGTGCCATCTCCTCCTGGTACCTGCTGTTCCAGGGATGCCGGGTGTCTGGAATCACCTGGAACAATTCATTTCTATTTTGCAGTAATTCTTGGTTTAGAGCAGATAGTTTTGCAAGGATCCAGGTGTTTAGTGAAAAGTAAATATTGTCTGTGCTGCTCGCCCAGCGCCCTGCACTGGGGCTCTGTCATGGGCGACTTCACGCAAGCACAAAAAGCCAACCCAAGGTATATATGCCATGCAAGTTCTGCTGTGGGACTAAACAGCCTTTGTAGTGCGAAAATGAGATTTTTTTTAAGTCATGGCAAACACTTCTACTGTGCTGGATTTCACCCAAAGTGGGAAAAAAAAAATTTAGTAAACGGAATACTGTGCACAAAGCTCCCGGAGTTACATCTTTTGCCCATTCGTATAAAGCTGAAACTCCTTTCTTAGCTTTTTCTTTTCCTCTGTTTTTCTTCCCCTTTGGGACCTCAAAATCTCACAGATCTGCGGCTGTATCGGTAACCGTATCTAGAATTAGAAGGAAACTTCATCTCCAGGCCTTGCTGATGTTTTCTGTTCTTGGTACACAAGTGCCAGAAAAAAGCCCCTGAGTTTGCAGCTTGCGCTCCAGCTGTCTTAGAGGGATCTGGAATTTCAGGGAGTTCTGAAGCTCCTTTCTAGGTCTCTCAAGTCAGGCATCAAAGATCACACGTCACTGTTACTCCTTTGTTTTGTGTTCGTGCTGTAGCATACGTTACCCGTGGTGGTTGTAGCTACAGTTTGATGGCACAAGATGAAGGATGTAATTGCTTTCTTTGATTCTTAACAAGATGAAACAGAGTGACAGAAATAGCAGTAAAAGGTTTTGTAAAACGCTTGCACAGTTGAGCAGACAGGCATACCTGCCTCTCGCAGCTGGAAGGAGCACTGGCTGCAGGTGATGCTCACTGAGGAGAGCCCAGGCTGCATCTCCAGCAGCTGATGCTGATAAACAGTGTGGCCAGAGCGTGGGGTTTTTAACACGTACTTTTACATGGGTCAGGAGCTGTGCACACGCACAAGTATTGGGACAACTCAATGGCTTGGCACAGCCCAGGGAGCCGATACCCTAGGACAACCCAGCAGCCCTCCCCAGCCCAGGGCAATGCAGGGTCCCCCAGACCAGGGTGGGCCACCAGGACCATGCATGGTGCCACAGTCCTGGGCGCCAATGCCATCGGGGTGCCCGGCTGGCTGGGCTGGTGATGGAGGGAGAGCCACACGCTCTTTTCCGTGCCATTCCTTGGGTCGTGTTTTAGTGTGCCCATGTAAGATAAAACGGGTCAAGTGAGCGAGCAGACATGAGTCTGCTCGGGGTAAACACAAGGACAGCAGAGGAATGATGTTCAAGCACAACACAGCTCATGGTCAGCATAGCAGGGCTGGCATCTGGTCTTGCACTGTACGGGTACCCAAGTGCTGCCTGTGTGAGTAGGAAGCTGCCGCACTGCTGTAATTTAGCTCCCCATTCTGTCGGATCCCCTGGCTCTAATGCTGAGTTACTGGAATGATCAAATATAGGAGCTCTCAGTTAGGCTGCAAGGCAAGAAGAGTGGGCAGGGGAATTCGGCTCCTGTGCAGAGCTGGACCCAGAGGCAGAGCTGTGAAAGCGTGTTTCATGCCATAGCTATGTCCAGAGCGTGAGACAAGCGGGCACAGGTCCTGCTGGAGAGGGACAGCATGCAGGAGGGTTTAAGAGAGCTGTTCAGGACAAAGAATGGAAGTAGGATTTGGGCTCTTAGAAAAAATGTTAGGATGTTCTTGGGATTGCTTGGTGGGACATTGCCCACTCCTGTCAGAGGAGAAAACACAGTGTTCCCAGAGGGGATGTTGTGCTGCAAGGTTCCTAGGCCAGGAGGTAGCAGCATCAGGCTGGTCCTCACAGAGCTCTGTGGAGAGGGCACAGGCAGCCATACGCCTCCA
>NW_010426660.1:12824-23474 GCF_000710305.1 Buceros rhinoceros silvestris | reverse complement strand
AGAATTTGTCAGCTGGGACTGGTAGGTTTGTCCAGTCCTGCTCCCTGCCAGAACAGGGGCTGCCTGCACTCGCTTTTGGCTTGCTTCAAAGGTGTTCTTTCTGACACCCCCACCGAGGGCTGCCTCACCTTCCAGCCCTCTGGCCTCTGTTCGTGCTCAGAAAAGGAAGGACTGATGAGATTTGGAAATGTTTCTGAAATTCCCTGGGGGTGACGTCTCTCTCTCGCCCAGCGCAGTGCCGTGTTCTCCACAGCATGCCGTACAGAACGGTGCTTTTGTTGAGAAAGGTGAAGTTCTCGGGCTCAGCTAGAACAGCTTCTGCCAGGCTGTCTGGCAGGTCACTGAACAGCGGCTGTTGTGAACTTAACAGAAAGGTACTGAAAAACAGTGTGAAAATAGTGGAGGAATACAACAAAGGCATCTTATTTGTTACACCTTAAAGCCAAATATTCAAATAAAGAGAGGAAGAGGAGTGTGACAAATGGATATAGACTGAAGCTGTTCTGGGTGCAGGTGCAGAAAAGAACAGAAGGGAAAGCACAGGATTTTGTTTTCCACTTCTCTGAAATATCCTTTGTTCCTCTGAGATACAGGAGTGATAAGTCTCTGAGAAAGAAAAACGTTCTTCTTGGTGACCTTATGGATTTAAGATCTATTTCTAAACCAAATTTTCATAAAAAAACTGCCACACACAATCTCTAGATTAAACCTCGTTTTATTTTCAGACAGATATGACCTTTCCTAGCTTTGGATATTAAATATCACCAAACCTGCTGCAATTTAAGCTGAGGATTTTATATTTAAATAAATGTAACTTAACAGCAAAAGCAACTTCTCTGTAGAGCGCAGGGGAACACGGGGCTGGGCGGGAGGAAGCGCTTCCCTCCCCTCCCCAGAACTGCTGGTCAGTACCACCCACGAGACCATGGGAAGGACCAGGCAGCCGCTAATGATGGAGTTTGCAAGGAGAGACAAGAAAATAACAACACGTGGTGTGAGATGCTGGTTTTGATATGCTCATGTTCACTGAAAGATGCATCATTACAAGGGCAAAAATGCACTGACATCAGCAGATTCTCTCTGCTGGAAAACACATATTTGGTTGTAAACCAAAGTTTGTCTAATTTGCAAGAACTTAAAACTTCAGGGTTTTTCCATCCTTCCCTTCTCGGCTGGAAATGCCTTTTGGTTAACAAATGCTTTGCGACAACAAATCGATGTAGTTCTGTGTAACGGAGTTAACTCAACTTGCACAGTCCCGATCTGCTCTTTGATTATTGTCAATAACGGATCTTGTCAGGGGGGGAAACGAAGCGGCTCAGCTCATTAGCGCCTGCTTTAGTGGGTGTCAGTTAGCAGCAGAAGGAAGTTAAAACCTCCAAGAGGACTGAGAGCAGCTTGGATGAAGGTGAATATTAAACAAAGAAAAAGCGTGGCGGAGAAGGCTGGGACAAGTAAATACTCTTGGTTTGAACTGGGTGGGCAGTTTCAGACACTTTCCCGTGGTTTGCTCTGTTCTTTGTCTTGCACGAGAACTCCCGTGAAGATTAAATGCCCTGTCTGATTTCCAGTATTCCTGCTTCACTAGCTGGATCCTCAATACCTCTCCAAAGAGCAGTGGTTGCACTCCTGCTGTAAGGATGTAGTTACAGCGTTCTCAGAAAACGTGGTCGAGAGCAATCGCTGCTGCGGACAAAGCCAGGGACGGCAAGTTCAGCAGCAGGGACTCCACCCCGCATGCCTGGGTGTGATGCCACGACTCTTGTTTGGTGAGAGATGAAGGCAGCTCAGAAGCGAAGGCTGTTCATGGCCAAAGGTCGAGTGAAGTGACTGGTGAGGGGAGCAGTGGTGAAGGTGGGGGCTGGGGGCCACTCCAGCTGCAGGGAGCAGCGGGAGGGAGGGAGACAAAATGTTAAAAAAGCAAATGTGGAGCTTCAGATGGAAAACGTCCACCCAAATGGATCCAGTGTCCAAGTGGAGAGTAGTGGTCAGCCTGGCTCTGGTGGGACATGTTGGACGATGAAGGTGGTGTGGTGGAGTGGAGGGTCCCTGGTGCACCCGCTTTCCCGTGACCCTTGCAGAGCTGCTGCAGCAGAGCCCAGAGGGACCCATGTCTCCTTCAGCCTGTCCTGCCCCACTTATCCAGCCATGAATCGGAGTCTGCATCTTGGACTCATCACAGTGCCGCTCGCCCCTGCCTCATCCCACCCACAAAGCCAGTCTTCCTCCCCGAGACACCTGCCTGCTTCAGAGCCTGCAGTTCTGATTTGCTGGGGTAATTTCAGCAAAAATGAAGGAGTTTGAAAGCAGCCGGTCCCACATCTGCTACCCAAGGACACACAGCTGGCTCCCCACGCACCTCTGTACTGCCATGGTCACGGGTGCAAGGTCTGACCAGACTGAAGCCCCCCAGAAGTCCAGGTGAACCCCCAGTTTCCCAACGTGCCTATTCAGGCCACATAAGCGAGTTGCCATGGAGATGTGCTGAGCGCGGGCACGATGCTGGAGTGATGGAGCCTCACAGCCAGAGGCATCTGTTAATCTTATTTTTATCAATTTTTAAAGAGGGTATCATGGTGGTATCTCCCCCACCTTCCCCTCATCTCTTGCAAAAGCGTGGCATTTGCACTTTATTGAGAGCACGGGCTGCAGCGACTTTGAAAATGAACGTTAACGAACATGAAGTGCTGGCTTGGGGAACATGTGCTATGAGGGATGGAATTTAGTAGCAGGGAGCTGCCACCTTTGACATATTGCTCCAGCTTTAATGAGGGGGAGATTGACAGCCCCAGACAGAGGTAAAAGGAAGATGTGCCTTTGCCTTCACCTCGGGGGGTCACAGCTAAGCCAGGGCCTGCAGATGGGTCAGGAGGAGGACACAGAGCTTTTATTTAGGAAACCCTGACTCTGTGGTCATCTGCAAATGGAGATTTTAATTGGGTTTTCTCTCCCTGAGTTGCGGGTGCGTTGACTCGGCTGCCTGCCCGCACTCTGGAACCACATTGCCTGGGGAGATGGATCAGAAGGGCACGGGTGGACGCCTGGCCCAGCCGGAGCACCTCAGGCTGGGGACATGCAAAAGAGCGGCGCGAGCACCCGTGCGGCTCTTCTCCTGCTCTGAAGCCGCAGCAGCTGAGGGCAGGTTGAGCCTGGCCATGCTCAGCTCCACTGTGCCCTGGGCAGGATGGGACCCTGCAGTGGGCAGCCAGTATGGCATGACAGGTATGGCACTGGCTGCGAGGAGCAGGAGCGGCAAGGGCTGGCATGGCTGCTGGTGTCACCAGTGTTTGTGTTGAAGCGTGAGGGGATGTCCAGCCAGGTCATTTACCGAGGGTGTCATCTCCCTCGACGGAGGTGTTGGACACACATCAGTCCTTACGCAACAGCCGCTGCTGGAGTGTGTAAATGCAGAGCGGGAATCGTGTTCTGGGGAAGAAATAACTATTTAATATGCAGTGAATATCTGTGCTTTCCTTGGTTTTTACCTGATTTTATTTAGCTAAGTGCTGTACAAGTCTCAACAATGGGAAAATTTCCACTTCAGCTCCGAGCAGGCAAACGCGGGTCTGTCTCTCTCAGAAGTAAATCACGGCGAAATCCATGGAGGCTGTTGTAAGTCACTATAAAAATGACACAAAGAACCACGTAGGGTCAAAAATAGCATGGGGGAAAAACAAAGCAAAGTGACAGCCCCTATCACTCACAAAGTACCTTTTCCACAGAAATTCACAAGAACAGCCCTGAATGCCTTGCTGCGCTCAGCCAGCAAGAATACGGTGATGTTACTGCTCACATTATTATCATGATTTTCAGCTTCATGGTGGTGCTTGAAGATGTTGATTAGGCTCTGGTCTCATTAAACTGTGCAGCCATGTCATGAAAAGCTGGCCTCCCTGGAAAGTCCAGTACTCTGAGCTTCAAAGGGAGCAGGTGGCTGAAGGCTGTGGGAGTGGAGATGAAGACAGCAATAAAGCAGACGTGTGGTTGAGGACGTTGGTTTCTGACTGGGCTGGGCACAGTCTTTGTTCCAGGGACATCACTACCATCCTGGCAAGGAATTATTAGTCATTCTAGAAACCAAAGGTGAGCAGCACCCAGAACCGTCCTCGAGAGTGGTACGCAGTCAGGGTGAGATCATAACCAGCTGAGCCCTGGGACTCTCCTCAGGCCGTGCCAGGGGAACGTTGCTGAAGCTACAGCCATCTGCTCCGAGCCCAGGACATGCCTGGTGAGGCAACAGCAGTGGTGGGCTGGGCTGGACTGGGCCAGCCTCGTCTCAGGAGGTGATGCTACCAAACGCTGGCTTCAGTAAAGAGCAGATGCTGAGCCCTGCTGACCATTCCGCCGGAGCAGATAAGCTGGGCTGCGAGCACAGTTCTGTGAAGGGGGCTCTGTGCCGTGCCCAGACCCCATCTCCACCCCGGGCACCCACCACCGCAGGGACACACTTATTGCTGTGTCTTCGCTCACAGCTGTATGCGAAAGCGTGGCTGGAACCAGGATGAATCCCAGGATGAATCCCCCAGGATTCACTCTGGAACATGTAATGCAGAATTATGAGAGTCGTTCAGCTGAGTATTATCTAATCGTGGAGCTAATCGGAGCTGTGTGATGATAAGGGTACGTTTTCTACATGAGTAATCGGCAAGGAAGATGCTCGACATAAATGTCCCCTGATTTTGTTCTGATTTAATCCTCTTTATTTATTGCGGTGTTGTGCCTGTTTATTATTTTCTATTTATCTTCCTGGCGGTTTACCTCGCTGCACCTGCCACTTCTGATCCAGCATCAGGACCTCCAGATGAGGACAACATGGCACCTTCATGTCACTCTCTGCTTCAATATGAAAGCAGGAGAGGGAATACAGAGAAGAGAGGTGCCAGAAGAGCTGCACGCTCGTGTTCTAAAATTAGTGCTCCAGCTCCTGGCAGCAGGGCGGTCTGGAGGCAGTCGCCGTGCCCTGGCTGGGCTGGCCCAGGCAGGTGCTGGGGCAGTCGGTCTGGTGCGAGCCCGGGATCTGCTCTCTGCACCTGCTCGTGCAGACTGTCGCAGGGCTGCGGAGCAGGAGAGCCGCTCCCGGGCTAGTCACATGCCTGCAGCATCCCCTGAGCTTCCCAGCCTGGGAGAGACCTTGCTTCTCCCCAGGCTGTCCTGCTCTGGTCCAACACCAGTGTCACAGTGCCGCGGAGAGGAGAATTCTTGGCCCGTGGGTGTGTGGCTTGCCCAAGGCTGTCTGGAGTGGCCCCTCATGGCCTCGGACCAGTGGGATCTTGGAGAGATCAGGGGGCTCACCCCTCTGGGGTCTCAGGGCCAGCCACCTCATCACCCCGGAGTGAGGACGTTCCCCTGGACCGTGGAGGCGGATCCACCTGAGCAATGGTTGCTGTTGGCAATTTATCAGACCTAATTACACCAATTAGCCCACACATGCAGCTCAGGCTCCAGAGGGCTTTACGACCTGACAACATGTCTCTGCTAGGTGGAGAAGTGCAAACCTTTTCCTCAGATTATTGCAAACTAATCAGCCTGGGTGATAAGTTTACGAGTTAGCACCCAGCTCCGTAGTGGGGTTATAAGTGCTTCGTTTTGTGGCTGGTTTGGTCACCCTGAATGCAGGACTGATATCAATCCTCATTCCAATCAAAGTCCTTTCCACACATGCTCCAGTGAAGTGGAATTTTCTGCAGAATAAGGTGTTATTAACCTAGCTCTGCTCTTCCTGGCGAGGAACGAACCCTGCCAGTGAAACCATTCCTCACCAATGAACCCTGCTTAAACAGCGATTAGCAGACCTTCCAGCAGCAAGAGAAATGCAAAACCTGTGACCTTTCAAACTTCTCGCTGCAATGACTTTTCAGCTATAAGAGTATTTTCTATTTCTCCTCCCAGAATCTCAGCAAAATGTGATTTTTATAGCTCTTCCTGTCAACGCGTCACTTTCTGACTTCTCCATTTCTATTTACTGTACTTTTCTCCCTCTGTGTGATGCTGTTCAGGGACCAGCCCGGGGACCATCTGACAGACCACATTTCCACCCCCCAGAGCCCCAGTATTGCTGGTGTTGGCTGTGGATCACCCAACGCTGTGTGGCGGTGCCACATCTTGAAATAGGGCGGTAATATTTGTGTGCCAAGCCTGGGCTAAAACAAGGACCAGAAGCCCTGGGGTGGTGTGTTCGTGGTGGGGTCAGGATGGCTTGGGCAGTGTGCGGTGCCAGGACCCGTTTATGCTGAGGTGCCACAGTCCAGCTTCACCAGCCCCGGGAGCAGCACACGGTCACATCTGGATATGCAGGAGGGCAGGAGAAGCATCGACAGGAAGTGCTGCAGCATTCAGTGTCCGCTGCCAGGTTTCCCCCCTCCTCGAATAGCAGGAGTCGCTGGAGGTTTGGGTGGACCGGTGTTTTGTGGGTTTATCTGCATGAGGAGCCTGCCACAGCCCCATCGCGCTGCCTGAAAAATAGAAACATTGGTGTGTGGAAAAACATTGCAACTTAAAAATCATTCCCATTCCAGAAAGTTAAAAATGAAACAGCTTTTTTATTTTAAGATTTGTCAGGATTTTGTTGATGATGATTTCTCTGTCTTGCCACAATCTAATGTAAAACGAAGAAATGCCTCCTCCTGCCTTTTGCTCCTACTCAGTAACTTCTAAATTTGTAGAAAAGGGAAGATGTGATGAGAACCCTCTTTTTTCTCTCTCTAACCATGTTCATTGTGGTGTATTCTTTCAGTAATAAACAGAGGGGGAAATTGGGGAAAGAGATAGCAAAATACAGATTCTTTCTTTCATCCAAAAATCCAAAAGCAAAAGAAAATGCTAATTTCCATCAAAGCTTTAATCCAAAGGAGTATTTTTTCTGTGGAAGAGACTGCTTTCAGCTGGGACCAGCTTTTTGCAGGGAAACATGTTAATTAGCTCTGGTTTAACCATCAAGGAAGAGGGGAAGGAATCATTCTGCATGGGTGACACTGCGGCTGTGGGAGCGCAGGAGCAGCAGATACTTCTCTGAGCAGCGTCGCCTCCTCCCGTGCCCTCTGCCCGCTCCTCCGCCAGCCCCAAGCACTGGGTGCAGGCAGCAGCAGCCCTTCTCAGCTGTGGAATCCACTGTGAGGACAGAGAGCTGGGTGCCTGCTTGGCTGATGTCCGGGTGGAGCAGGACAGACAGACAGGCAGACATGCAAATGCACAAAATCAAGCAGCCTTCCAGGAGCCGCTGAGGTCATGATGGGAGCAGCCGAACACCTGTGTCTCTGTGTGCGAGCGCTGGTACAGGCTCATGAGAGAGCCCTCCTGGCACAGCCACCAGCTGTTTCACAGAGGTTTGACAATTTGAGCTGCCCTGAGCCTGGGCTTTTCACATGGGGAAGTTACCAGCAAATCTGGCTGGGGAAAGCTGTGTCAGTTCAGGTATCTGAGCTGTTCTTGTGAAGAAGAGCTTACATCAGAGAAAAGAACTAACAGCTATAATTATTAGCTTTAGATATTCTAGAACTTTGCAATGAAAAGAAAGTTTCAGCACAAACCAGAAATCCATGCTGTACGTATTGACACAGTCCTCACCCTCATGCATTGTCATAAACAAGGACATGATAATTAGATATTTTTTAACGGACAAAATTACTTTATTTGCTTCCCTGCCAGTTTTCATGAGACCATCAGTCATCCCCTGCATAGATAAGATTTCTTATGTTCACTGACAGGATAAATTATATGGTTCTCATCCAGCGAATCAGCATTACTGTGCAACATTATCTCTCACAAAGTGATGTCTGAGAAAATCATAAATTCTGTCCAGGTTTATTAGATCTGTCTTTTAGTCACATATTTATTTTATCCCAAGCTGAGGTGCATTTTTTTCCCTAATTATTAAGCATATTAATAAGGGTGGGGGGACGTGGCTTTCTGTAAAGCAAATCCACTGTGTTGATGCTCGGGGCTCGGAGGACTCTGCGTTCAAGGGTGCTGGCGGTCTGACCATGGTGTGTTGTGGCCGTCGGTGCGGGGATAACGCAGGGACAGATCCAGTGTGGGCGCTCAGCAGGGGAGGTGATGAGGCTAGCGAGGAGCTGCATGGGGTTTGGGTGGGGAGGTGATGGGGCCTCAGCTGGTGGCTGGTGCAGGTGCTGTGGCTGAGCCCTAGCAGGGGCTGGCTAGCGGCTGCGGGGCAGGAGCGGGAACCTGTCCTCCTTGCCTGAGCAAGTGCTGAGCATCCACGCTGTCCTCAGCTTCATTGTGCCTTCCATATGGGCTGGGAGCCTTTTGAGACCTTCCCAAGTCAGAGCTTGCTGCTTTAGAAAATTTCAATTATTGGGATGACTTATTAATTACTGCTTCCTCGTTTCCCCCGGAGATCTCCTGACAGACCTCCAAAGATAAGCTTTGCGGGGGGGAAAGAGAGGAGTTTCTCCCTTCTATGGGCCCTTTGTTATGAAGGAGAAAGCTGGTGAATCCTAGAACGGATTATCTGAGACGGCCAAAATACACGTACATGTAGCGAGAGGCGATGCCGTGGAGCACTGTAAACACCACTGCGAGGCAAAAGCCCCCTGTAAAGAGAAATGCTTGAAAATAGGATTGAGAAGTGAACTGGGAGCGACGTTGGCATTTGGAGATGATGAGCCTCACCGCCAGCTTGGCCCTGCCAAGGCCGTGCTCTTCTGACCTCCCTGGAGCTGGGTTAAAGCCGGGTAACAGTGTCACAAACTGCCATCTCACTGGGCTGAGGGCTCCTGTCAGGCAAAACTTTGCTCAGGGCGAGCTCAGGGACTGCGGCGGCTCCTGGCGTAGCTGTAAACGGGATGTGCTGAAATCTTGCTGTCGCGGAGCTGCCTGCAGCTTCTCGGTGCCGCTTACCATTGCGGAGGGACCGCTGCCGCCCATTAGACATCCGCAGTGAAGGAGAGAGCGCTTTGCCAGGTGCCGTATGGTGCTCGCAGGAAGCAGGAACCACCGCTGGATTTATTGACGGAGTGAGCAGCGGGATGCGTGGGGGGTTGCGGCACTTTTCACATCGCTCACCTTTAATAGGGTTGGTGGAATTCAGCCTTGTATTCTCCCTGGCTCATCAAAAGCTCTGAGAAACGAGGCTGGGTACGTGGGCTGGGGTGAGAGAGGCTGAATTACTGCTGGAGTTATTGATGGAAGAGTGGGAGAGATCGCATTAGAGCCTGGACCTCGTTTTATTCTGTTAGAGAGGGGAAATAACATTTTCCTAAACTATGAGTCAATAAATAAGTGTTTATGACTTTTTTTTACCTTTTCTGATGATGGTTTTATGTAGCTCTGAGGCATTTTTGGAGGAGTGTGGCGTTCTTGGCCTGTGGAGCGGTAGAAGCTTCCACATCATCAGCTTGATTACTGGGAAGAGGAGGAGCCTGGCTGCCGCTGAAGAAAAGTCCTTTAACTGGACAGGACAGGAGCGATGGGAGCCACTTGTCAAACAGGGGTCCGGGTTGGACCACATGGCCCAGAGACCTGCTGGTTCTGGCATCCTCACCCGGTTTCTGCACAGGCTCCACGTTGGGGTGTGCTCTCCGTGCTCGGCGATGCCAGAGGGTTTGTGGCACCAGGTCCCGCAGGGCTGTTTCCCCACTCACCCCGGAGCTCCCCCCTCCCAAAGGACATCCTGATGCTGAGGGAGCAAACGGTTCCGCGTGTCCATCCCTCTGCTACCGCAACCCCTTCCCAGTCTGTGCTTCCAGTATGGAAAAATATGATTAATTCTGATCATATGGTGCTCCCGTCTCCTGATGAGTTTAGAATGAAGCCGGTGCTATATTTAAAAGCAGCGGTGTGCGGCCGCAATGTGTGGGGTGTAGTTTATCCGGGAAATTAAAGTTTTCCTCTGCAGAGATTTCTCTAAAGGAACAGATTATTTACTCCCTTATTCAGTCACATTAAACTGATGAGTAAGGAGCAGGAACAGACTTCAGGTTCACTGAGTGCTCACAGATTTTTATTTTATCTGATGCTGCCATTTGAGGTCTGGGTTCTGGGGCTGGCAGCCCAGGTACCGCCAGGCTGTTTCTTTTCCATGACTGGTCTCCTGACAGTTTAAGTCCCACTTCTTCCAGTACAAGTGAGTTTCATTTTGTAATTAAATTAAACTTTCACTTTGTGTCAGAAATTTGCTTTTCAAGAATGTAACTCAGAAAGGAATTGAGTTCTCTTATTTCATCAACTCCCACAAAACGAAGAGTGGAACCATTTACTGTGATTAAATTAATCGCTGAGCAGAACTGTGTGTGTAATAGTCTGCCACCAAAGCAGTCACTAATGATTTTAAGCATTTTACTCCAGGGTTCAGCAATTTCTCACCCCTTCAGGCTGGGATGAAGGGGCTGTCGGGCTCCTAGCAGCAAAGTCTCTCTCATTAAATGAGAGAGGGATATTTTTAAGGACGCCGGGGTGATAACAGTTCAGAACACTTCGTAGCAAAAGCTGGGGGAGGCCCAGGAGATCAGCAACGCTCCCAGCTCCGTGCGCTGGCCGGGACTGGACCGGGTTTGGTTTGTCCGTGCTCTGGCGCTGCAGCCCTGCCAGCTGCCCTTCGCAGCTCTGAGTGGTGCTGGGTCTGGGGTCCGGGGCCAGAGCTGAGTGTGGCCGGGTGCAATGGGGAGAGATGGGGTGTGTGGGGCCGGCCAGCTT
>NW_010426660.1:3968-12741 GCF_000710305.1 Buceros rhinoceros silvestris | reverse complement strand
TTCTGCAGAAACAGGGCATCACGCTGCTCCCCGGCTGGGCTCCGGGACGGATTCTCCCAAGCAGTTTGTTGCAGCATCTCCTGTGTTACCTGAGTGCTGTTAACAGAAGCCGCAGAAAGTCCTATCAGCTCGTTTTCAGAGAATAATGTTCTCCTGCTTCTTCTAACTGCCACATTGGGAGACAAAACTGATTCTTAGAAACAGGCACGAGATCTGAACTGACATTCCCTGAGAAAATTAATTCTGCGGCTAATTTCCCAATGTACAGGTTGAGCTGAATAGTAAATGAATGATCCTAAGAGGAGCACCTGGATTCTCATTAAGTTCCAGCCTCAGTTGCTTTACTCTTGCCATGTACCAGCTGCAGAAAGCACCAGCCCTGCTGCCAGGGTGTGGGAGCCCAAGGGGCTGGGGACGGGATTGGGAACGCATCGAGCTGCAGGCTGGTTTGGCTTTGTAGGCACTTTCTGTTGGCTGGTCATTTACCAAGAAAATGAATGTTTTTAAAAGAAACCACAAACGTTGCACATGGAGAAGGGGAGGCAGCCCTGGCGCTCTGCTCGCGGTTCTCAGAGCTGCCCGGCTCCGGCGCCTCAGCACAGCTGCACAGTGCTGAGCTCACGAGTGGATGCTGGAGAAGCGATCACTTCACAGGCAGCCCTGTGAGGTACAAAAATAATGTCATTGCATCTCTCATTATCCACTTCATCAATCTCAAACTGTCGCCTAATGACACTCACCCACTCCTCCTCCCCAGCAAAGTTAAACAGCTGCTGTCACCCTGGCACTGCCGAGCCATGTGCCTTGAGGAAACACCCGTGGTCAGAAGTGGCCTTTGGCACAGGGGTGGCGTGGTTCCCGGTCCCACAGATAGGTCCTGGCTCGGCTTCTGGGGGTTTGGGTGCTTTGAGGTTGGGGCTCCTCTCCCAGAGCAGCAGAGCGGGGAGGACAGGGTCAGGGCAGCAGGGGAAGATGAGGAGCTGGAGCAGTCCCAGCTGTTAAGGGAACAAATGGCATCTTCTCATTCCTGCACAAGCCCGACCTGGGATTTGAGGATCAAAGCGGTGCCTGGCCTTCATCTGAGCCACCGGCATGAATTCTGGCAGCACAGAGCCAAAGTGCAGTGGGTTTTCATGCTCAGGGAAGACTCAGGACCGTGCAGTGACCCAGTCAGGAGGAGGACAGGATTTGTGCTCCAACAGCATCTTCTGCCTGCCCTGAAGGTTCTGCTCACCCATTGCAGGGAAAACCACAGCAGCTTGTGTCTGACTTGGCAGCAGTTTTTCTTCCTGGCACTTTGTCTGCCTTGTCTGTGGAGACCGTGAGCTCCTGGGAGGTGTGACAGTCCCTGGCTGGGGGGTTATACAGCACCTAATGCAAAGAGGCATCATCTCCATTGGTGTCTCTAAGGTGGAAAAGGTTTATCTCACACCTTGGTGAACCTTCCACAAACATGTACACCCCAACTGCCACTCGTGGGGCTCAGCACGGGGTCAGGAACCTGGTGCTAGCAGAGATGGGCGCCGCTCTGAGTGCTGGTTTCCTGAGCAGCCTCTGGTGCCCACAGGAGAGTGAGCTCAGCGGGGTGGTGGGCTGACACAGGCCAGAGCTTCAGCCACACTCCAGACAGCGGCTCTTGTATGTAGCTCCAGGACAGGGAGGGCGGTGTGGGAGGAGGTGCAGTGGCAGGAACCACCCTCCTGTTCTACTGGGAAGAACATGTAGGTGGGTGGGACACGACTGTCCCCGGCAGGCTGGGTCAGTGGCTCTTGGTGGGAAGGATCGTTGTGTTGCTGAGAGCCGACAGCCCTGGGATGAAGCTCTCTGGGCCTCAGTGTCTAAATCCAGGGTGTGCGAGAGCATCATACCTGGATGGGAAGGGAGAGCGAGGGATGACAAAAATAGAAGTCCCACAATGCAACACATGTACTCAGTGGAAGGAAATAAGTAATTTTCTAACTCGTGAGACAGTCACAAGGGTCATTGCGTTGAGTATGGAAACAGACACGGATTTTGTTGTTTCTCAAATCTTGTGTATATTATCACTACCTGTGTGGTATGTTTTATTAGTACCAAGTGCCCAATCTCTTGATGCTTCACTATTTCACTAAATTTACGTGACTAACAACAGAAATAATTATTTTCAAGTAAGTAGCCAATCACTGAATCTCTGGATACTGATAGTGAAGAATTAACTCAGCATTAATGCGAATGAATGTGCCATTAGTGCGGGTAGAGAAGTACACCGTGAGCCACTAAATGTTGTCACTAAATATTTCCTGATGTGGTAAAGAAGGAGGGGTCAGTGATGAGGCTGGGTGTGGAGGGGACAGCGGTACCTCAGCACACCTGAGCAATGGAACGACCTCAGAAGCGGCCAAGCGACGCTCACTGCACAGAGCAGCAGGTGTTTCCCAGAGCCCCCAAAGCCAACATTTTGTGACCTCTGACACATTCCTGTGTAGGTTCTCTTTGGCCTGGATGAACCCAGGAGCTAGCGTGAAAAGGAACTGTCTGGAGGAGAAACTGCCTCTGTGAATCACCTGGACCTGGATATTTGCACCCTGGAAACTGCCTGCAAAGTGGGAGCAGCTCTCTGCTTTTCGCAGGCAAATTATCCTGTATTTTCATCATAATGAAATGCTCACCTCTTGATTCTGTCCCTAATGTCGTCCCCCATCATCATGTACTTCTCATTGTACTGGAGCATAATCAAAATTTCAAAGGGCTTGGATGAAGCTGATCGAAGATGGATGGGGAATGTTTTTCTCCCTGACAATAGGCGTTGTTAAGGCTTTTGTGTGCAGCTCCTCGGCTTCTGAGAAATGAGCATGTAATCTCCATCCTTACATGCAAAGGAAATAGAAAATCCATACAAGCCATTTTCAGCCCTATAGATTTGAAAGGCTTTGTTCCCTTAGGGGTGCAGAGTAAAACGCTTGTCCCCCGTTGGAAGCCAGGCAGACCGCTCGCCCGAGTCGAGGGGCGCAGCAGGGAAGAGATGCTCGCTGATGGGGCCAGGCAGTGCCTGCAACAGCAGCGGGCAGCGGGAGGCTGCGTAAAGGGTCTGCTGCCCTCTGGAGCAGCCAGGGTATTGGCCTGGGACACTCTGAGGGGCTCTCCTGCCCGTAAGTGTTTTGCAGGCTCCGAAGCTGTTAGGGAATAATCCAAAATAATCCAACCCCCTGGTTTCAGCAGCCTTTCTTGAAGCACAACATTAAGTGCTAAAGGGTGAATGGTCTGAGCTGATCACTGCTGCTGCTCACAGGCTGGGGATGGCATGGGATGGGATGGGATAAGAACAGAGCTTCTTTCTTACCTCTAGAATCTCAAAACCCCCAACATACATGTTCTTGAGAAGTTTTAATTTTTAGAAGGAATTGCTAAGTGGCAGCATTCCACCGACCTGTTTAGGTGACAGGTAAATTGCTCTGGACAAGAATATAGGTCTCTTTTTAAATCAAATACAGCAAAATAATAAAAGCTGAGGAAGCAAAAGAAAATTGTCATCAATTTGGTCATTGTGATAGAATTATTTAATAAAAACCAGAAAATAAAGTGCAAGGATTAATTCTTAAGACTCCTCCTAATGGATTAGATAAGTAATAGAAAGTTTTCTCTCCTTTCTGTTTATATTTAGATCAACCTTGTGCAACACTGGTAAAATCATTTTAGAAGCCCTTTAATTTCTTCATTACTTCACCACCGTTTCTCACCAGCTCCATGGCCTTCAAGCCCAAGACAGTTGACTAAAGACAAATTAGAGCCCGTGCTTCCTTTGTCTGCTTTAATGAGTGGCTGCCATTACCCTCGAGATGCTTCCAGGACTGTGAGCTCTTAAATGCCTGTTTTCAATAAGAAGATACAATTTTAGTTTTTAATGTTTAACGATTAATTACACGGTAGCCCCTCTGCAGATCCTCAGCTTCCTTCCCCTTGTTTCCAGTTTGATGCTTTAAAATAGCGAAGGCGGGGGAAGAGGCTGGCTCTCGTCCCCCACGACTCGTCCTCAGGATCCCTCCGCGCCGACGCAGTCCAGCCCATGTGACCGGGGAAAGGCGTGGGAGAACGTTGGTCACTGGCTTTGTCGTTGTGCAGAGAGCGGCTCTCAGGGCGTTATTCTATCTGGTGATTTTCACATCGTCTGAACGCGCCGTGTCTTCCCTCCCCACCTCTCCTCCGATCCTGATTGCAAGACAAAACTCTGGCAGCCTGAGCTCCGGGCTCCTGCGGATTTCACAAGGCAAATAATCCATGTTAAAACATGTCAACGAGATGTGTGTTAATAGAAGCAATTTTCATGCTTAAGATGGTGGTTTTTTTAACAGTTATTTTAAAAATAATAATGCTTTGCATTGGAAACCTTCAGATCTCTCCTGGATACACACGTTTGCCACTGGTTGATTGATTTCAGCAATTTCACTCTTACAGCAAACTCAGGACATTCACGTCCTATTCTTTGCATGTTTGTGGCGTGAAAAAAGCAACTCCGATTTAAAAAATAATTTAGGTGTTCCTTCATGACCAACCAGCTGCAAAGAAATATTTTAAATCAAAATAATGAGGTTTCTACAAGGGGGTTGTCCTTCCTGTGCTTTCAGTGAGAACAATTGAGACGTGTCTGCTGGCCTTGCTGCTCTTCACTGTCAGACTTTTGGCTGAACACAAACCATAAACCAAGTCACCGGCAGCTCCCCCATCAGCGCCAGTGCCCCTGGGGCCATGCAAACAGAGAGTCCTCCCACCCACTGTAACGAGCTTTTAGAAGGACCAGATCCTGGAAGCCCCCAGTGCTGGGATCTTCCTCCTCCAGCTGCAAGAGCAAATACATGTCTGTTAGCAGGATCAAATCCTTCTAAAGGACAATTTCGCTGGTAATAACGTCCTCCCACCCACTGTAACGAGCTTTTAGAAGGACCAGATCCTGGAAGCCCCCAGTGCTGGGATCTTCCTCCTCCAGCTGCAAGAGCAAATACATGTCTGTTAGCAGGATCAAATCCTTCTAAAGGACAATTTCGCTGGTAATAACAGTCACTGGGAAAGGAGAGAGGGACAGACACCACGGGGTGCTGGTGCGTCCCACCAGATGATTGCTTTCGGGCCTGAAGCTGACTGAAAAGGACTCTCAGTTTTGCACTGAGTTTCATTGGATCAGGTCTGTAAGTCCAGGCAGCCCCAAGGCTTCCAGAAGCTGCAGTCGCCACCACCCAAGGACCCTGCTGTCCACCCCACTGCGTGAAGGATGGAGCTGGAGGAGCCCTGGTCCAACAGTGCCTGCGGGTTGCAGAGGGTGAGGGCAGAGGCGCAGCCCTGCCCACCCCTCTGCTCTTTCCCAGGCTGCTGAAGGTCGGTTTGTACCTGCAAGGCAGCGATGGGTATGATGCGCTAATGAAAGGACCCGTCGGGTTCCTCCCTGCAGAGCACTGGGACTTCACAGGCGCAGGAGGATCCCAACGCCGTGCACCCCTTCCAGAGCCAGCTTTGAGCCGTCGGGGAAGCAGGGTAATAGATTTGATGATTTTTGTGAATGATAGGCAGGAGCCTCGATTTCCATGAGTGAAACTACGTAATATGCCAATTCCTCGCAAACCCACCCAATAAATCTACATTCTGTATACAACTTAATTTCAACTTCATAGCTCAGGCGCCTCTGTTTATGCCAGGAGTAAGCACTATTTGTCGTTTCCAATACAATGCAACTCATAATTTTTTCACACCTCTCGGAGCAGGTGACAGCTTGCTCGCCCGGTCTCCTTCGTTCTCACACCGTGCACAAAGCTGTGTTTCTAACGCACGCACAAACAGCGCGGCAGAAGGCGGCTGCAGACAGCAGGATCTGTCCCCGTCCCTAGACACCCTCGTCTGTGTCCAGGAATAAGGCAGGATGCCGAGGAGCAGCAGCCAGCCCTCAGCCAGCCCGACGCTCGCAGGCAGCGAGGTGAGGGGACCTCACTCTATAATTTCCTCTTGGACAGAGCTTCTTTTTACTTAATTGCAGGAAGCATTGTTATGCTAATTGCTATTTTGCACCGAGTTAATTCTGCAGTGTTGGACGTCTAAATTAAGCTCCCTGCGCCGATGTACTGGTGCTGGGCGGCACTGACGGGTGCAGTGGGATGGTTCTTTGGCTTGTGGAGACCCTGTCCTCCCCCTGGTCCCTCCCAGCTGCTGTCACTGAGCATCATCCAGCATCTCCTCACCGGTCCTGCTGCCCCAGCTCACCCAGGGGACGAAGGTGGCTTCTTGTTCCGCCCGGGTGCAGGGAGCTGAGGCCCGGGACTCAGGATCCTTGCTGAGCGATCTTTGAGAGCCCTTACACCGTAATATTCTTTGATGTGCCCTAATTGCATTAGTCAAATTTTAGGTGTATTTTAATGGTATTGATTGTTAGTAACAAAGCTGTGGCTGCTAAATGCCGAGAGATGATTCATTGTCAGTGGGAGCAGAAAGTCAGGGGGCAAAGTATTATTTTTGACATACAATAATTTCTTCTAGCAGGATTTTTTGAATTTTCTTTTCACCAGCTCTGTTTTTCGGAGGCCAATGAGCAGGTCGGTTCCTGGAAGCATCGGGCTGCGTGCACCCACAGCAGCGGGAGCGATGAGTGGCTGCGGAGCTCCACTGCCACCCCGCTGGGCTCCAGCCCCGACTCCTTCTTTAACGGCAAAACACAGAGCGAAACGTGGGCTGCCCTGGACTGCTAGCCTGGGAGCTGGGGAGAGGAGAAGGAGAGTGGAGCGGGTTGCTCAGAGCTTGGCAATTTTAGTGGAAAACCTGAGGCAGCAGAGCAGGGGGCAGCACCGGGGGTGAGGTTGTGGCATCGGGTGCTGGGGAACTGGAGGGGTGCTAAGCAACTTCTTGCTCTGGCACTTGCTTGTGACCTCGCTGGTAACGCTGGTCCGTGTACGTTCCGCGTCTGCGGTGATGTGCCATGAGTGAGGCCTCATGGGGACCTGTCACATAAATCTTAGTAATGAAACCCAGCAGTTCCCTCATTCTGCATTTGCCCCTATATGTTCCCTTTATTGGTTAATCCTCACAGTTAACAGAATAGATATTTCTGATCAGGTTTTAGCTTGCCGATTACTTATGTGCAATGTAAAGTGCATTAAAATGTAGTATACTTCTTAAAATCAGATTTTTTTTTGTGATAAGCCATTCAGCTGTAAATGCGTTTCAGTCACACTGAGAAGATGAAAGAGCCTGAGCCACCGTATTACTTTAAGTAATCAGGCTGGAGGCTAAAGGCAGCTTTCTTTTTAGCTGACAAATAGGAGGAATAAATAACCTGGACACTAAAAGTTGCATTAGGCAAATAAACATTTCTACAAGAATTATGCGTGACATCCAAGGGAAGGCAAATAAACCTTGACTTATGGAAAGCTATCAAAGCTCTTGGAGAATTAAATAACGGAAAATCATTACGTAGCATTCGCAGCAGCTATTAGAGACTGTCCGTTCTTTTAGGCGCTGCTGTAAATAAGGTGTGTTTGAAACCCAGCATACACCATGTTCATCCCATACCTTGTTCTGGGCATAATGAGCAATTTGGGTTTATTTGAAACACGTCTTAATTACGAGACAGGGGTTTCCCATACCTCTGCCTCCCCTGCCAATGCCTCTGCAGGACCTGCCCCATGGGAGCCTTCGCCCCAGCCATCCCCTGGCAGGTCTTAGCCGGGGTCCTCCTCACCGTGTGCCAATACCTTGCATGCTGTGGTGGAGCATTGCGGCTCTGCCACAGCAGCAGCACTGGCATCCCTGCAGGGCTGTCCCTGCCACCGCCAGCCTGGCAGTCCTGGAGGACCTGCAAAACTGGGGTGTCGGGGGTAAAACTGACAAGCTCAGGTATCAACTGACAGAGGGGGCAAGGTGGTGGTGCGGCGTGCCAGCCTTTGCCCTCCTCCAGCCCCGGCTCCTGCCAGGGGATTCTCCAGGATCCCGCTGATCCAGCTAGAACACCTTGCCCAGATCTGAGCAGCAAAGATGTGTTTGAGGTCTGGGTTTGTGGCTTTTGTCTTTCCTGTGACTTCACTTTTTAGTAACCCGACGCTTTTCTTTATTCTGATTATAAGAAGTTAATCAAATAACGTAAAGATGATGGCAACATCCAGCTAAGCAAGCCCCCCCGGGGCTGCGGCTGCGGCATAACACAACGATAATGTTCGGTTCGAGAAGCAAACATTATGGTTTTCAATTTAGCAGATGATACTTGTGGTTAGTTATGTATCACACGGGCTGTACCGAGCTCTCTGTGTGATTTCTCTCATCAGCAGCAACAGCATTTTGCTAGTTATAAAAAAAGGCCATTTTTTTCTGAGAGCACTTTCTATTTACTGATCCAGTGAAGCAGCATTGGGATCAAAATCATGTTCTGAAAAGTAATTGATATAATCAGCTACACAGAGCTCTGTGTTCACGATGAAAGTTTTCTCCGGCAAACCGCAGGAAGCGCAGCAAGATGGCATTGGTTCAGCCCCCGAGCAGAGTTGCGCCAGGAGGATTTCCCTCCTCACTGTCTTCTCCTGTGGGCGACGCCTGCTCTGGCATCTCCAGGTGACATCAGTGCCCTCCCGCCTGCCAGCGTGAGGACAGACACCATCCTCTCCCGTGAAGGAGACATCCCTTTGGGTTTCTGACATCCTCCTGCAGGGTCTGGGCTCCAGCCCTTCGCGTGGCAGAACTGGGGCGGTAGCACACAGCCCCTTCTTCCTGGATTCTTCTTCGCCCTCATGCTGGCAGCAGCCCCAGCCCCGGCAGCCTGGGCACAGAG
>NW_010426660.1:425-3859 GCF_000710305.1 Buceros rhinoceros silvestris | reverse complement strand
GGGGTCTCCATGCCCCAGCCCCGCAGCGTCTGTTGTGTCAGACTGGGGATGCGCGGGAGCACCGGGACCTGCAGGCAGAGGTGTCCTGCAAACCAACCCGTGCCCAGGTGGACCGCGGTGCTGCTTGGGGTCACTCCTTGTCCCTCTCTGCTGGCATCTCCGGCGGTAGGATGCCCCAGAGAACCAGCCGCCTGTTGTGCTTCACCCATCACGGCGATGCCAAATGCTTGGATCGAGGCAGCGCTGCGTTCACTGCTACAAAAGCCCAGCAGAAAACGAGAGCGCCCGCTGAGCGTGCGGCAGACAGCCCTGCAGCGTGCCTGCAGCGTGCCTGCAGCCTGCGGCGGCCCTTGGGACCCAGCCCCGGGGAAGTGGGTCTCACAGGGAAGCTGCAGGCTGGCAAGGTGCCTGCACACCCAGTGGGTTGGCAGCGGGAGAAGAACAAGACATTCATCAAAAATGTCATGAAGGGAAATACAAAGGAGCAAACGCTGCAGGAAGGTGCTGCAGAGGGTTAACGCAGGCCAGAGCTGTCACCTTTGCCGTCTCCTTGCCACAGCCCGGGCTCAGCGTCTGGCTGCCTCGTGTCTGTGAGCAAAGAGCCGCGGCTCTCCAACACGTGCTTGCGAAGGGCTGAGGTTGGCAGCAAGGGTATTCCAAACACTGTCGCTGCTCTGAAACGCCGCACAGTGCTGGGGGATGGAGCAGAGCTGCAGGATGAAAGGTGGTGGTGGCTGTTCCAATGTGTCCCTACGTGCTGCCAGCTCCGGCACTGGAGAGGGCTCCCAAAAGCCTTTTCCTGACTCTGCACATGTTTTGCCAGGACTTGAGGAACGTGGTGCCTTTGCTGGCTGAGAGCTATTTATGTTCCCGGTGTGTGAGGTGAAAAGGTCCTGAGCCACAAAACTCAGCCCCAGAGATCGCTTTACATTAATCAATTAGGAAAAATGAGCTGTGTGATGTGAAATGTCCCTGCTCCATACTAGACTTTTGAACCATTAGTGCTCTTGAGGAGATTAATTATGAGCGTACAGAGCTAATGCCCTTTTAATGGAATCAGTTATTCCGTCTGAAGGAGTCCCGGGCACTGAGCACGCTGCTGTTAGATATTCATTGTGCGAGTTCCAGATCAAACAGGGGAGGAGAAAGCTGATCAAGGCTGGGCTCTTTATTCTCGGAGAGCTGTGCCGCTCCTGCTGATCTGATGCAAGTCACAGGCTGGGGGTTGCTTTAATTGTCTCCTCTGTATCTGATTCCAGAAACTGGCTTTTAACCTGCAGTAAAAAGGGTTGTTTACAAAGTGCATACATTTGCATCTCAACCAGCTCTCCTTGGCTTAATGAAACTTGGAGATGAGCACTTCGCTTCTCACTGCTGCAGAGATTCCTCCCCGGATCCTGCACAGCTTTCTCTTCCTCTGCCTTCTCACTCTGACTCAGTCATCCGTCTTCAAGGTCTATGTTTTCAGGTGCCTGTTTTAAGGTAGCAAAGGCCTGAGATCACGCAGGTCCCACCAGCATCATTATTAATTGGGACCATTAAGGATTTGATGTGCAGATGCTCCAAAATTGAGGCACCAAGAGCAAATTCCCTGATGCAGCAGCAAATAGCAAATGGAAAAAGGAAGGGACCAATCTCTGAAATAAGTCTGATCGGGAAGAAGAGGATCTTTCCAGAATGTCCAAAGTCCCCCTAGGACACTTTTGGAAAAGCGTCCTTTGGGCAAAAAGACTCTGTTAGTGGGGGCGGTGATGCGGGAGGGGAAGAAGGGCCATGACCCTGGGAGTCTGATTAAAGTACCACCTTTCCTGACTGGATTCCACCCAGGAAGCTAGTCTGCAGTCTGGCCCAAAACACAGGCCTCCTAGCAAGGCAGTACAGATTTTTTTGCAGGCCAGTCTACTCCGACTTACCAGTTCTGGATCTAACAGCTTCCTCTACATGGCAGCCAGAGCTCTCTCCAATGTTACTCTTCTTTCCATGGTAAAAACAAAACATTTGCTAAACTGAAGAACATTCATTAGCACACGATGGAAATGACCCAGTATTTTGGTTTCCCACTTGCCTAATTAGTTTTTGCAGATTAGCAAGCAGAACAGCTGAACAATCAATTGGACGTATTAATCAGGCCTATTCTGGAAGCTTTAAATAGAGAATATGTTTTGCCTCTTCTTTCATTTAGGCTATAATGGCTCGTGAATGGACACATACAACATAAATTACATCCTTTAACAAGACGAGAGGAGAAAATGGTGAAGTCTAAATAAGGAAAGCTGGAGCATTTGTTGGCAGCTCATTGGGCTCCAGCCTCTCAAGCTCATGTGCAAGGGATGTGGAGCCCCAGCCTCATCGCTCGGCTTGGCACAGGCATCACCCCGACTCCATCCTCTTTCTCTCCCCCTTTGACATGTCAGTGAGGGCTGTATGGATGGACCATCCAAGAGCTTCATCTCCACCTCAGGGAAAGCAACGAGAGGGAAAAGACCTGGCAGGGGAACAAGAGAGACCCACTGGGATGGGGTGGGAGGTTTGGATAACTGTACCATGAGCAGATCCTGGCAGAAAGAGCCAGGTCTGCACCTCTGGCATAAAATACCTCAGGCCGTGCCCAGAAATGAATTTCCATGGTGGGGATCCTGGCTAGATCTGCTCCCACCTCCTTTCATGGAAGCTGGGGAATAGGCAGGCATGGCTTCTATTTCTCTGATGTGTTTCTTAGAAAAACCACTAGTATCTTTGCCACGTTCATTGACAGCTGCAAGTGGGGAGGAGGTTTGGGATACTTTGTTCTGCGTGTGGCCATGACACCAGCAGAGTCTTCTTTAAAGGGCAGAGTGGATGAGCAGGATGGCCTGGTGCTCATTGAGCAGCTCAAAGTTAAACTTAAGAGCGAGGTCCCTGACTTAGGTGGGAGGGAGGGGAAGCGGACCGTGACTGTGTGTCCGCAGCTGACGGGAGAGCTCTGGCAATCAAAGCAGCAAGGTCAGAGAGAGAGATCTTTTGTAGCTGAAAACCTCTTATATCTGATCCTGAACACTGCAGCTTTATAATACCGGAGCAGTGATGCTGTATGTAGGTGTTAGGCAGACATATAGGTACGTTTGATACGTTATTCCTATTTGCAAAGGTTCAATAAAAAATGTGTGGGTTGTTGCAAATTATTTCTACCATCCTTCTTGCAATGAAGTTAACAGCTGACTGCGTTCAAATGCATGAGTTGTATAAATTCATAGGGCATTTTCATGTTTCAATCTAGTTATGTATTTCTAGTTGACCAAACATGTTCAAATTACCATTAACTGCAATCCTATCACTTGGTTCACTGAGCAGAAAGGCAATAGCTGCAGTTTAACCATTGCGGGGCTGAACCTGGAGGCAGAAGGAGAGGAGGTGGCGGGGGGAAGGAGGGAGGGGGAGCACAGGTCTGGGCTCTC
>NW_010426660.1:0-275 GCF_000710305.1 Buceros rhinoceros silvestris | reverse complement strand
TCTCTCCTGGCATGGAGAACGTCCCAGCCTCCATCCCTGCATGGTGCCCATGACTTGGCCCCGCTCCTGGCCCTGCATGGAATTTGCTCCCACCCTGACCAGCTCACGGCAGGTTTCATCCCTCTGTCCTTGGTCAAGCAGGGGAGATTTCTGGGCATGCCTGGGCTGCACCCCTGCCCCGTCACCCGCAGGACTCCCGGTCCAGCTCTCTCAGCCTTCTGTGCCCACAGGAGCTGCCGCACCAAGCAGGGTTGTGGCAGGCCCAGATCCACCCG
>NW_010426659.1:9793-12189 GCF_000710305.1 Buceros rhinoceros silvestris | reverse complement strand
AGCGAAGCCGCGCGCCGGCGTGGGTTGCCATCTCGAGTCAGGGAGCGCGGCCTCGCGCCGGCACGAGGGTGAGGGCCCAGCGCCGCCCCTCTGGGGACCGTCAGTGGCGCTAGGCAGCGCCCTGCCTGCCGTTAAGATACAGTCTGCCTAATCGCAGCTGGCGTCTAAAGGATAAAGAGTGGCCAGTGGGTGAGAGGGAGCGAGAACTGTGAGGTAAGACATGACGCTACCTGCCCTGCTCCGGCCTCCAGGAGAGGCCGAGCTCTGAGGGCCCGAGCTCCCGCCCTGACCCCGCTCGCTGGCCAGAAGGGCTCGTTCTGCAGTCAGGACACTACAGAACTAATTAGATAAGCTCATTTCACTCTTCACGCGTGCCACTGCCTGTAGGCCTCACTGCTGCAGGGGCTGGGGTGAAATCCACGGAGTTCTGGTCCGTGGGCACGTTCAGGCCGCTGTGGGATTTCCTGTCCAGGTGCCGGGCCATCTGCAGTGAATTACACCTGCTCCAGTGGACGTGCTCGTGTGTCGTACTTGGCTGTGCCCCCTTTCGAAACAATGCTCGAGCTCGTTTGTGTGCCATGAGACGAACGCCCCTAAACATGCTGAGGGTGAAGCAGGGTCTGGGGGGAGGCCAAACAGATCTCAGATCTTCCCGCCGCCCACCTGGGCACTGCTGGTCGCCCTCCACTAACGCTGTAACGCAGTTTGCTTCCGCAGATGAAGTGCTGCATGTCTCTGTTTAAATAGACCATATTTGCTCACTGGGAATTCTGCTAGCCATTACTCATGTTCTTCGCCTCGCTTGTCATAGCCCTGCCCGCTGACTGCGGCACAAGAATTAATTGTCCCAGACCTCGCTACAAGTCCCTTGTGTGGCATTGAATCAAATATCAGACATCCAGTCCACATTGATCTTGGCTTCGTTAGCTGCAACCCTGTTTGGAGAGTTTCTAGGCAACGTAACACTGGTCGTACTGTAGGAAGGATCCTTGTACCTCCCCAGCCCACCCACGTGTGACATTTTTGTGAAAACATTTGTACGATTCTGCCAAGCCGCCTCTATTTCAGCGATAAACAGTAAAACGCCGGTGTAGAGCAGTGCCGCTGATGGGAGCATCTGAGCTGCTACGCAGCAGCATCTGGTATGTGTGAGGGTTTAGGAAACGATTTGTGAAAGGGTGCAAGCGAAATTTGAAGCCTTACCCTTGGGCGGTTGCTGGTGAGTGTCAGGTAGCTCCGACAGGCACCGACACGCATTTCAGTTCTCTCTGAAGCGTACGCTAGACATGTGAATATAGAGGGAAAAAAAGTTAAAAGCGAAACCGACGGTTGTTTTCTCCCACACACGACTTGTGGGATGGTTCCTATGGCCAAGTGCCTGGTTTGCTCAGAGTGGGGCAGCGCTCACGTCTCTTGGTGGCCAGGACCAAACCTCAAGTTCTGGCCTCACTCTTGTCACCATCTGTGAAATGCAAGAGCTTCCACCAGCCCCGATCTGACAGCAGCCGCAGTTCCCATTGCTGGTTTAAAACGGAGAAACGGTGGGTTCTTACCTACAGCTACAGGCCACTTAAGGCCCCACCTGAAACCTGGGTTAATTTACTGGGTGCTGCATATGAAAGGCTCGGCTTCTGCCAAGGATCAGAGATTTACAACTTAGATGAGGCAAAGAATGGGAAAATGATGGGATTATGGGATGATCCACCTCAGAGCTGCTGCGCTGAGAGCCAGGGAGATAGAGCGGTCTGATCAAAGCCGAGCAAGAATGTAACGCCCTCTCACAAGCCAGATGCACCTTCTTGAACTGTGCCGGTTTGGGGCGGTATTTCCCATGGAGCTCTTTCACTTCACCTTCCCTCCGGCCCTGTCTGGTTTGTGTCCTGTGGGGAAAAATCCCTCCGGGGTAGCGGGTGGAGACGGGATCGATCCTTTCGCCTTTGTTCAGAGGGGCTGTGTCAGCCTGATGCCCTGTGCCCTAAAGAAGGATTCCCTGAGCGCGGCGTCAGTGCTGTGGAACCCTCATCAGTGCTGTCCCCGTCGCTGGGGTGGACAATTCGTGGCTTTCTGTGACATCGGTGTTTCCTGTGTGCGGGGATCCCAGCTGCTCCTCACCTCTTGGGAGATGAGAGATGCTGAGATGAGGTGTCAGCGCGCGCCGGGAGATGCCTTCATCGCAGAAGGGCACTGTTCAGGCCTCTCCTGTGCCGCTGTGGTCTGACTGGAAGGTTCTTCCAGGGCTCATGTGAGCTTGCTCAGATTTTCCGTAGTTCTAGCAGAAATGCTGATTATGCCGCATTTTTTCGGACATTTTCCTGTGATCCTGACGGGATTTTGGGGCAGCCCTTTTCAGACAGGACGACGGCAAAGGGGCTCGCCATACCATTGCGTAACGCGCA
>NW_010426659.1:8328-9701 GCF_000710305.1 Buceros rhinoceros silvestris | reverse complement strand
CGGTATTTTGGGCCATGCCTTTTCAGACAGTACAACGGCAAAGGGGCTCGCCATACCATTGCGTAACGCGCAGGCGTTCTCTGGACCAAACAGGAAAACGCATTTAGGAACAAAATAATTCTTTATAAAAAGAAAACCCAGCTGGGCCCTGCCTTTGCGTGTCTTTTTGTTTGCTTTGAAAAAGAAGCCTACGTGAAAACAGCCATGTGAAAACAAAGAGGAGGGAGAAGGGAAAAAATATGAATCAGCTTCTTTTGCACAATCATGAAAACTGCCCCCACCCGCCGGCTCCAGCCGCTCGCTGGCTTCGGTATTTTGGGCCATGCCTTTTCAGACAGTACAACGGCAAAGGGGCTCGCCATACCATTGCGTAACGCGCAGGCGTTCTCTGGACCAAACAGGAAAACGCATTTAGGAACAACGGTATTTTGGGCCATGCCTTTTCAGACAGTACAACGGCAAAGGGGCTCGCCATACCATTGCGTAACGCGCAGGCGTTCTCTGGACCAAACAGGAAAACGCATTTAGGAACAAAATAATTCTTTATAAAAAGAAAACCCAGCTGGGCCCTGCCTTTGCGTGTCTTTTTGTTTGCTTTGAAAAAGAAGCCAGCCGCTCGCTGGCTGGAAAGGCCTGGTGGGGCACACCCAGGTCTTTCTCTGTTTAAGCCCTTCCTGCCTGTGTTATCTCTTGGAATTTAATTTACCCTGCAGGGAGGAAAAACCCTCTGAAACAAAAAAGACCCTTTTCCTGCCTTTATTCCTTTGTGTTTTCAAAATAGCCCCGAAGCCTCTGCTGTGCTCAGGACACTTCTCTGGGAGAACTACCTCCATCTGCAAACCAGCAAAGCCTCTTCCCCTTTGCCTTCCTCCTCCATCCAACGCTTCTGCCAGTGACTGGAAAACAAGAACCCTCCTCAAATAGGGGCCGTGTTCAGGAGCCTGAGCTCCTGTGCCCGCTGGTTTATCCTAGATCCGGGGTTTAGGGACAATTGGTTTTTTGCACGTTCCCTCCTCCCCCATGGTTCTGATGCGTGGAAAAACTCCGCAATCAAAATAGATTGTGAAGCAGGTATGTTTATTGTGATTTCAGCTCTATAGAGTCGGGTGCAGCGAGGGTCGCGTACCCTTAAAGAGGCTTGCACACCACACCGTAGCTTTGGCTTCTTATTTAAAGCAGTAAAACATACATATTCAAAGGATTGCTCAACCGCCTGGTACATATGTATTAGAATCTCCCGCTCCTCATGTAAATTAGGTCTCCTCCCCTTTGCACATGCGCAGTCTTTTTTCATGTTACAGGTCACACAACGTCATGCATCGCATGTCTCATTAACTCGGACTTATGCCTCCCCTGGGAGGAGAAAGTAATAT
>NW_010426659.1:7603-8185 GCF_000710305.1 Buceros rhinoceros silvestris | reverse complement strand
TCTTTGTATCGATGAGGCGTCAAGTGATAAGACCCTCCGCCTAAGCCTTGCATTCTTCAAGTGATAAAGGGCGTTGGTGAGCAAGGGCGGGACGTAACACTTTTGTTTCCTTTGTTTACCTGGAGCATCTCACAGGCAGGCAGGGCGGGCAGAGCATTTTTAGCAAAGTTATCTAATATTCAAACCTGTGGATATTTTCTGCTTTCCCAACTCAGTTCCCAGTCCCCTGCAAGGTCTGAAACCAGGAAACTCTTCCCTACATCATCACCTTGCTGCCAGCAGTCCCAGAGAAACCACGGGGGCAGGCGGCTTTCCAAGTACTTTTGCTCCTTTTTGTTGCTTTATTTATTTAACCCCCCTTTCAATTAACCCGCCTGTTCTGTTTAAAAGAATATTGGCAGCTTTGGGAGGCCAGAACATTCTTCTGGGCATCACTCAAGGTGCCACACCACAGCTCTGGGAGTGGTTAGGCCAGAGCTGGCGGAGAAGGAGCAAACTCACAGCTGCTTTTATCCGTCCCACGAACAGACACGTGTGGCTGCGGCTCCGGTGGGGGGGGACCCCGGGCTCGGGGGGGAAGTG
>NW_010426659.1:7069-7505 GCF_000710305.1 Buceros rhinoceros silvestris | reverse complement strand
AGCAGACAGTTGTGGCTGCGGCTGGGATGGAGAGGCACCACGGCATCGGGTGGAAGTTGCAGGGCAGCAGCGAGGGGTGCTGGAGGAGGAGGAGGAGGTGTGGAGATGGGCGGAGAGCAGTGCTTGGGGAAGGGCGTGTGTGAGCTGCAGGTGGGTGGTTTTCAAGCCGTCTTCGATGTCAGCGGGTACTTTCTGTGCTGCTTGCAGTTCATCAGCTTAGAATTTCAGGTACACTCACAACAGCTCCTCTGTTACCGTTCTGCTTTCTCGTCTGTGCCAAAACGAGAAGCTGATCCATGTGTGTTATGCTGTTGTTATCAGTCCCTGTTATTTCAGAACTTCCCCGTCCTTGGGGATGCTTCTGGGTGACTCATTTCCTGTGAAGGATGAACCAGCCATTTCCTGGCTGCACGGCGGTGCAGGACTCTTTTTCTTC
>NW_010426659.1:4819-6889 GCF_000710305.1 Buceros rhinoceros silvestris | reverse complement strand
CCTGTTTGATTATCCATCCCCCCGCCTCCCACCCCAGGCCTGCAGATACTCGCTGCAGCCTCCAAGACAGCCTGCTGCTGGCCCCTGCTCACCTGGGCCACTGCAAGACCAGTTGGAGAGTGCCACCCTTCAGCCGCTGCAACCCAACTCTTCTCTTAGTTCAGCCCTTTTCAGCTCATAATGAAAGGAATGTTTAGAAAGCACCACAGGGCAGACACTGCTCTTACGACAGAGCCCAAACCCAGAAACGCTGAGCTTTAATGAGCACTGCTGAAGTTGCAGGTGGTGTGTGAGAAACTCAGGTAGTACCCGAGTGGGCTCAGGTTCGGTACTGGTTCTGTGCCCTGAGTCTAGCTCCCTTCTCGACTTGTGCGTCTGATGTCCTGAGCTATTTATTCCTTCCTCACATGATGAGTCGAACTGGTGCGGACAGCAGCACCACCCAGTTCAAAGGTTGCCTGGCCTAGTAATGCCAGTCTGAGGGATCACAGCCCTCTCTAGCAGCTTTTGGCAGCTGTTTTTAAATTATTCTTCTAATCTTGCTTCCCCTCATTTGAGTACTGAGATTCATTGGCCTGTCACACCTCTGTAGTGTTTGGGAAGAAACCCCCCACAGCAGGGATGCTGCCTCTGGAGCCTGATTGTAGCACATGCTGGAGGGATGAGCGTTGAATAATTCATACCCATAATGATTTATTCATGCCCCAGAGCTGGATACCTCCTCCTTGACTTTCCATTAGCTCAAAGAGGAGGCAGGTTCCTGTTCCACTCTCCGGGGGTGCCAGGAGCAGCCCCTGTGCCGGCTGTGCGAGGTGTGCCTGCGCGCGGCTTTTCCCCGCTCGGGGGGTGCCGGGAGCAGCCCCTGTGCCGGCTGTCCGAGGTGTGCTGCTCCGCGGCGGAGGGGAGCCGTGCCCCTCCGCTGCCACACACATCCCCCTGGCACACACACGGAAATGCAGGTACATCGTTTTGAAATTCCTTGCCGAGGAAGGTGGGCGAGCAAGCAGGTGGAGCCCTTCCCCCCCTCCCCCCCACGCCGGTGCCCACCTAAGGCAAAACGCTGCAGTCAGGACGTGGGGTGTTCTGAGCGTGGAGCACAGGCAAACAAGCTGTGACTCCGTGAGGCACTGCCGCAGAGCTGACCTTCCCCTCCACCAGAAATTTCAGGTTTATTTTCCACTGCAGAGTCGCAGGTTCTGAGACAGTTGACACAAACACAGCAGGGCCGTTTCCTGCCCTCTCAGGAAACCTTGCAGGAAAGCCTGGGCGAACGGCAGCAGCTCAGACTAATCTCTTTCCTGTCTGATGGGGCTATCAAAAAATACGCCTCTGGAAACAGTTTGTGAGCCCTCGACCCGAGTCTCCTGACCCAGGTGAAGATTTTGCCAGAGACTCGCATTCCATCTGTCTCCAAGGGCTGAACCACGAGTCTGCACCTCTAGCGCAGCCTCCAGACCCAGGGGCAGCACCATCCCTCCCCGGCTGCGGTGAAATTCCCCGGTGGTTTATCCTGTAATCCTGACTTCTTTTGTCCTTGGAATAGGCTCTACATCAGCGTAATTAAAAATGTCAAACATGCCTGAGAAACTCTCCAAGTTGCTAAAAATGAACGGGAGTTTCCTCCCCACAGCCCCGCTGCATCTTTCCCTTGCTCTGGCCTCAGCTCTGCAGAGGGGTCCGTTTCCAGCCCTTCAGCATAGTTTGCATTCCACTGCCAAGAATGAGCATTTATTTGTACAAACAGCCCTCCTCCCCAGCACATCTCCCCGAGCTGTCCCAGGGCAGGGCAGTAAACAGGATTTCTCTTCTCTAGCTGCGGTTCTACCGGGTTTTTTTCTTTATTCCGGGGCATTTTTTGCAGTGCAAGATTAGTGCAGCTCAGTTGCTTTCCCGTGCTACAGATCTGCTCAGATTGGAATGGAATGGGACTGGAATGCTCTTTCATTTCCGTACAATGGTTTTATTTTATTGCCCTCTAACGATGGTGCCAGTTTCCTGATAAACTTCCCAGGGCGTCCTGCCGGCTCAGCAGGTTTGAAGGGGTCTGGAGCCTGGCGGGCTCTGCAAGCC